>NC_136491.1:27875947-27883447 GCF_053919585.1 Euprymna scolopes | reverse complement strand
TATAATATTTCTTCTTCTATATAAATAAAATGAACTCATTTTTTCACGTCTGATCTTTACATTAATAGGATTAAAAATCAAGATATTTCATGCAAATATAATATGCACAAACGGCAGAACAATATCCGAGGTGTGTTATAGGCTTATTATTTCTCAAATTCCTCGATAATCTTAGATTTCTATACTTTTTCTGGTGAGAAGTCACGGCCAAAATCGGTTAAGATCAATGGAAGTGGTAAAATATTTTCTCTCTAATAAATTCCTCCTCACCCTGCCACCACTTAACACCGTTTGGGGATCGTTCACAAGGAACAGTTAAGAGAACACCGGTTTGGCTTCGTAGTTCTTTCATGTGAAGTTATTTAAAATCACTAAACTAAGCTGCAGTGCTCTTTGGCGTAGTGGTTAGCGTGCTGGACAATTCACATTATATTTTCACGTTTGCGCCGACCTACCGTAGTCTTTTATTTTGTTTTTTTTTTCCTAAACAACTGGAATGGACTTTTCTTGGTGGCCGAACTGTTACCGTTGCAGATATTTTTTTTTGTTTTTTTTTCACACTTTATTTTCCTACTTTTACTCATGACTCCGGGTTTGATCCCTCCTACTTACCTACCATAACATTTTTTAAAACTCCCCCTCTGTCCAGGAAACAAACACTCGGGCAACGCCGGGTACCCCCGCTAGTATATAACACAACACATGACAACATAACATATGATAATATAATAATAATATAATATAACAATATAATAATAATATAATATATATATATATATATACACACACACACATACAAAGTCTGGCTACATAATGTAACTAGACTTCGTGAACACCTTATATATATGTGGCGGTACCCGTGTCTTATCTAGAATATAGAGGAATACAATAAACCCCCCAATCCCGCCCCTTAACCTCAACTTACAATACGTTTCCGCTGGATACACAGTGGATGTTAACGTAACATCTGCCTCAGTGTATTAATTTTAAAAGTCACATTTATCGCCATCATACCTAGATCAATATTTGGTTATGCCTGTAAAGCGACGCACAGAATTTTTATTAGTGTTATTCCCACAATAAAAATGAAATTGAAACCTTTTCATCGAATACATATCCTATCGTGATTGATATTTCAATAAAAACTAGGAGAACCATTACTTGCACTGAAAAAGCAACGGATACGATTAGCCAATGATATCATTCTCTTTTAGATAAGTTCGGGTTTTTGCAAACGGCTACCAAAAACAATGTCTATGTACATACTTAGTCAAATTTTAAAATATCATTCGTTACTTATTACCAATGACATAATTCTTGCACAATATCTTCCAATTATATAAGATCAAATATATTGTCTATATAATAACCCACAAATGTAATCCTTACAAACAAGCGTTGTCATAAAATAGTTTAATTTCCTTAGATTTCATTGGGTTTTGGTGCACTTAGACTCTTAAAGAAATCTAAGCCATCGGTAGTGTAGGGAAAATTGTGGTGGGACTGCAGTCATGGAGGTGGACTGCTAAGGGTAACATGCGCGAACTCGAAACCCGACCGACGGGACAGGAAAAGGCGACAAATCAGGTTCGATCGAATCATTTGTATGTATGAGACAATATAAGGTCGGCGGTGAAGAGGTTGGGGACGAGTTGAGTCCAGTGGAGCTCTCGAGAACCGGATTGAACGTGTTAGAGCGGAGAATGTTGCCAAGAATCCAGTCCGGGTTTTTTTTTTCTATTAGAGGTAGAGAGCGATACAAGATTGTTTAATATTGTTGCAGAAACGCATTTTACAATTATAACTGGAATCATTTAGTGTTCTGCACTTTTATGCAAGTATTTGGCAATTTTTTTTAGTTTGTTTTACAATTCAGACAGTGGCGGCTCTGCCTGAGATTAGTGGGGGTGCTGCTTCAAAAATTTTACGTATTTTTTTTAATATCGTGTAAAAGAAATTCTAATATATAAATAAATATTTAATCAAATAATAAACAAACATTCAAATAAATATTCAAATATATAACAAAGACAAATAATCAATCAGAAATGGATAATACGCAAAAAACTTTATTAAAAATATTTTTTAAATTGTGTACACTTTACAGAATAAAAAATATATACATTTATTCCTTTTAAACTTTTCAGATTAAATAAAAGTTTGCGTTTTTTTTTTGTTTTGTTTTTTGCAAACAAACGAAAAACATTTTTAAAAATACATTTTATTTACAATTTTTTAATAACTTATTTTTTATAAAAGCAAAAAAGAAAAAACTGAAATTTACTTGCCTCCCTACGAGGGTTAATTTAGGAGTTTACTATTTGAAAATAGCGTTTTATTTAATAACAGGTTTATTTACAAAAATTATTTTTTTAAATGTATTTATAACAAAAAGTATTTGTAAATAAAATCCAAAATAAAAAAGTTACATTTTTATATAGTGAACAAACAAGCAAAAATATTTAAAGATACAAAATTTTATTTACAAATCTTTTAACAACTTCCTTTTTATTATAAAAAGAGCAAATAAGCTTGGCTAATCCTATGCCGGTAAAGATCGACATAAAGTGGAGATTTATTATAAGAAAATAGGGTGTCATATATAAGCATTATAAAAAATCGAATTTTAATGTAGCTTTCTCCCCAAAGAAAACAAAAAATTAAAATTGTCTCAGTCCAGAAGGATTTCTAATTACTTTTTTTAATGCGTATTATCTGCCCCATCTACTAACAAATTCAATGTAAAGTTTAAAAATGCATAATTATAAAAATTTTTTTTTTTTTTTTTTTTTACTTACAAACACATTTTAATTAAAAAAAAACCTTGTGTAAAACCCTCATTTTTCAAAGTGTAAAACTTCTAACATTGTCCTCGTTGGAGGCAAATACATGCTAATTTTTTTATATATAAAACATACAAGTTAAAAAGATTTCTAACTAAAATGTATTTTCAACATAAACTGTTTCTTCGTTTGTGTGCTTCTAGGAAAAGATGTAAACAGCTTTTTTTTTAATTTTGTAAAATTTAGTTGTTGCAAAATAAATAGCATTTAAAAGTACTTAAAACAAACAAACAAAAAGGCAGTTAGATGGAAAAGTAACTTTATTTTTATGGTAAGATTTATTTATTGTAGATTTGATTTTTACCGTTAGTCTAAATCCGAATACTTTTAATAATAAAAAAAACAGTTTCTGCATATTATATATTTTCGTCTGCTACCGAATTAAATCGCAACGCTAAAAGTGTGCGTATTTAAAAATAAAGAAAAGAAAAAGGCACAATATTTTATGTACAAGAACACGTTATATGCAGATTTTAATAATAATTTTTAAAAAATTGTAAATAAACCTCCTTTTTGTTTTTTCAATAACAATGTTATATCTATACAGGCGCACACTCTAAGCAAACAACGAATTTCACGCGGAACTGCGACAGTTCTTCAAGCAGCTTTCATCGGTTGCCTAAAGCGTCTAAAGCGCGCATGCGCACAAGAGAATTTCATTAAGAAAGTGTAACTGAATTTCACAGCTCCAAGCAAGTTTTATTTTTGTTTTTATATGAATTTGGAGATACCGACATTAAACTTAATGATTTTATAATGTACACATTACAAAAAATAAAATAATAATAAAAAACAAACGTATTATTTTTAATTTTATCATTAATATTGTGTAGAAATAACTTGGGGGTGCTGCAGTCCCACAGCTCCATGCACGAGCCGCCACTGAATTCAGATATTCGAAATAGCGTCACACAACAAATATAACGTTACCTGCGACAAGATAAGTTGATCTAGTTAAATAAGTTTAGTGTTTAATATAAAGTGTTTATTCTTTTCGAAAAACAAATAGTGTCGAGTGCTACACGAGCACAAGAAAAATGTATGCGTGGTATGTTCGAAGTCTCGACAAAGACTTAAAAATATAAAATACTGTTAGAAGTTCACCCAATACATGTCAGGGTAACAGTGGGTTGGTTTCTAACAGTTTTGTATAATTTAATTTTTAACTCCTTGTCGGGACTTCGAAGATACGAGATATCACATCCATTTTGTGTGTGTGTGTGTGTGTGTGTGTGTGTGTGTGTGTGTGTGTGTGTGCGCGCACGCGCACACGCGCTCGTGTAACGCTTGGCGTTACTTGTTTTTGAACTAAAACACTAAAAACTTATCTAGCTAGGTAGAAGAGTAACCTATCTTGCCTTTTGGTAACCGGTTATATTTATTGTACCACTTTTTCGAATCTTTACAGTCAAAAACAAACCCGAATTTTTATCGCTATAGAAATGTTTTACATAATATACGGTGGACCGTTTGCGAAATAAACCCCTTTTTAATATGAACATTGGGTTTGTTTTACTATACACAGATTCGATAAAGTTGTCAAAAAAACGCAAATGTTCAAAGGCAAGATAAGTTACTCTTCTACCTACCTGGAAAAGAGTGATTTTACTCCCTTTAAGATGTAATCTGTTCGAAAATCAGTGTCTATCGATATTTTTGAAAAAGAAAAATGGCGGGGAGTTCTTATTTTACCAAACTTAACGTATTCAACTTAACGAGTGCAAACTAAAAAATTATATAAAATACTGTTATAACCCCACTCAGTATACGTTACCGCAACATAGGCTGAAATTGAGTGGGTTTTTAACAGTATTTTGTATAATTTTTCTGTTTGAATTCATTTTAACAAACTTACTGTACTCAACTAAGAGCTCGCCGCCATTTGACTGTTTCAAAAATATCGATAACTTATTTTTGAATCGATTACGTTTTACAGCGAGTAAAACCACTACGAACTCTTCTAGGTAGGTAGAAGAGTAACTCATCTTGCCTTTGAGAAAGTTTTTTTTTTTTTTTGACAATTATCGAATCCATGTGCATAGTAAAAGAAACCTTGTAACGTGCAGAGGATATGTGCTTTTCGCATTTAATTCCACTCTTCAATAAAAAATAACCCCTAGCGTATTCAAACTAAAAAAAAATAAAATAAAAAGTATATTTTTCACTATTTTACATCGCTTAAAAATTACATTTATATACTAGACTACTAATAATTATAAAGAAACAATTTTAATACTGCGTACGCAGTGAGAACAATGGTTTGAAAACCAAAAAAATTTGTAGATTACTGTCAGCAGGGCTAAAAAATAAATAAATAAAAAAGGGGGCGTGCTGATAAAAGCAAACATACAGAAAAGTCTTATGTACGTTAGGGACTGCCAAAATTCACTACAGAATTACTCCACCCTATATGTAACACGATGTAACTTTATTATAAAGTAGCGGGGGTACCCGGCGTTGCCCGGGTGTTTGTGTGTGTGGTGTTAAATAAAAAAAGAAGAACCCGGGGGGAGGTGATCGAACCCGAAGCCCTGAGGCGAAGTTTGAAAATAAAATCGGCCAGCCAGAATGAGTTAGTGAAAGATGTTTGAATTTATATAAGTAAGAACGAAATTGACAGGTGTGCACCAGGAATCGTCGAGCGTTACGACGACGACGTAGGTTTGTTTGTTATAAGCGAAGTAAAACAAGAAGACGTGTTAATTAAGCGGGGAGGGAGTAATAAAAAAAAAATTTAAAAAAAAAAACTAACGTAAGGCAAACGAACGATGAAAACAAAAACGAACACGTGAAAAATGGCTTAAATAAGCCTGTTTCGATATTAAAATCGAAAAAAAATCGGTGGGTACCCGGGTGTTTTTGGGTATGTAGTCGGGGGTGGATAAGCGAAGTAAAAAAAAAAAAAAAAAGCCAGAAAAACGAACGTTACGTAAAAAGTGGCTTAAATAACACTGGTTCAATATTTAAATTTAAAAAATCGAAAAAAGAAAAAAAAGTCTCACGATTCGAACCCAAAAAGGTTTAGATAACCAACGCGCTAATCGACTGACCTAACGCGACGTACATGAAATTTGTTCAGTTTTTCAACTATTTAAAGTAAATCAGGTCATGACGTCATCTGACGCATGCATAGAACCGGTCGAGAGGGCTCTTTTTGTTTACCCCCCACCCCTGTCGAAAATTGTCGATTTCGGGGTGAAAAAAAAATGAACGTTTTTGGCCAATTTTTCGAGCGAAGGATGGAGCTTCAATATGATACAGAGTTTGTGAATTTTCGTCGTGTCTGTTTTTAGCAGACACACAAACATACATTTTCGCTTTTATATATATAGATTAATATTATCAATATAACTTTTGTACCATTTAAAAGAAGAACAAAATAAACTAATAATTTTTTTCATCGAACGAAAATAATGAAATTGCGAGACGAAAATCGTGGTTTACATAATTAGCGCTTTAAAATGTAGTAGACATTCCGAACGTGAAAACATACCCATATTTAATAAATTTAGCAAAAAATCAACTAAAGGGTCAGATTTTCGATACTTATTCATTTTAGAATTAAATTACATATAAAATGCAGTTTCCGTAAAATATGAGGGGGAAATATTTTTTTAGTGCGTGCCTCCCAATATTTTTTTCGAAATTCGAACAAAATATTTAAATCTATCGAAATGTCTATTTATTATGAAACATAAGGTCGAGTAAATATTTTATAAAAGTTTAAATACACGTATTTAACAAATTTTTACCTTGAAGTTGCAATTTAAAAGAATTATATAAATGTATTGTTTTTAATGGCGTTTTTTCGAATTATACTATAATCAGTTTAATTGCCAAGAAAAGTAAACTTCGTAAACAATTTTTAAAAGATTAAAACTATTAAAATTCCAGTATTTCGAAATGTTCCGTCACAGATTTAATTAATTGTGTTTAAATTTTTTTAAATATTAAGTTTTTACAGAAACCTGGCTCTTGTCAGCTATTTTATCGCCAGATTAAACCAGATTTGAAAATATTGCACAAATATTAAGCATTTTGTAGGCCCCTCATTTTGTTCGTCTCTTTACCGAACAGAATATGGAAGCCCGTAGGTAACCAAAACATTCAGTAAAACCGTATTCCATATACAAATGTTTTATATTATTAATCATTAAACTAAATCTTAAAACCTAACAAAATTATAACAAAGATTAATTATTAATTGCAGTTTGAAAACAAAGGTTTAATAATCATTAAGTCGCTTCTGCTTTTCCATAGTTCGTATAGTTAACAAGTCTGATGTCACGAGAACATGCGCTCCGTTTTTCACATTGTTTTGGGGATACGTAATGTAGGTACCAGCCACGAAACGAGGATCAAATTACGTGATTTTTGGAATATTTCAATTTTTTTTTATTTTTTTATTCAAGAAAATTAAATTTTACTCGGTGTCGACAAGATGGACAACACGCTGCGGTCATTAAGCAATTAAACGCAGACAACCGGATTTTTTTTTGGGTGGGGAGAGAACCGAAATTTAAGATTTAAAACCAAACAATTTATAAACAACGTGTATCTTTCAGAAAATTTCTCAAATTATGAAAGCATTTAGAAAGATGCTATACCAGTTAAAACAAAATTTAATTAAAATGGCTTTGGCCTTCATTTATCAGAA
>NC_136491.1:27845947-27868447 GCF_053919585.1 Euprymna scolopes | reverse complement strand
TTCTCATCCATTTCTTTGTCGATTTGTTCCAAGTGTAAAACTCAGGGACTTCTACGTATTTGAGACCCCTTGCAAAGTCATCCTCATGGCAGAGTTGAAAAAATGCTGTCAAAGTTGTGGCAGGCGGTGGACCTTGGGCTCGTTCCAGAGCAGTATCAGCTGGGAACATGACACGCTGCCCATTTTCAAGATGAACAGAAAGTTGCACAATTGGGGGGAAATGTTCATGGATGGGATGTTCCAATATCCTCCAGGCCGCCTCTGAACTGCCGACATACCTTGCATTCTGGAACTGCTGGATCTCATCCACAATGTGACTTTGTACTTGGCCTTGTTGGTTAGCTGCTCCATCAGTTCTTTGTAGTTCAAACACTGCTTGATCACATCCTTTATTCACGTATTTGAGGACATATTTGATGCTTTGGATCGAGCTGCAAATTTCTACGTTAATGTGAGCGTTGAACTGCTGAAGGAGGACCTTGTTGTACGGAACAATCCACTGGTTTGTTATTTCTTGATTAACATACCGACCATTTCTCTTCATCCTTATTGTACCAGTCTGGCCTCCATCTTCTGGTTTTCTTCGCCTGTACTTGGGGTAAGAGTCTTGGCCTTGCTCGGTACACTGAAGAAATTCTTTTGGGTATTTTTTGGAACATTTGTTGTCAATCATACATGGACAATTTGGATTAAATGGTCCACAAGGTCCATGCACCATATGTGCCATCACTTCAGCATGAAGATCAGGATCTTCCTCTTTGTCAGGGATCTCTGCAGATATGCAGAGATCCATTTTTTCTGGTAGAAGTTTGTCCTCTGGAGCCTGCCAGGTGAGGATGTGTGCATGCGGCAGTCCTCTTTTTTGATATTCAATACTGTACAGGAAAGCCCTCAACCTGCCAAATCCTCCCTTTTTAATAAATTCAAGTAACTTTTTTAGCTTCTGCCTGAAAACCCTGGCAACAATATCTGGACGATCCTGAGGGTCTTGCCCTTGAAGACAATTTTCTGTAATTTCTGTCCACTTTGGATTTGTTGTGAACGTGATGAAGAGGTCGGCTCGGCCCATTCGCCGAACATATGCCATGGCATCACTTTGACGCTCAAACATGTATCGAGGGCCTCCTGTATAAGTTGCCGGAAGTACAACTCGTTGACCAAACTGTTCTGGATTCCCATCCTCCCTAAGAATTGAATCTCTCAAGTTGCTATAATTGTCAGCTCTCAGGGTCTGTTGCTCACGCCTCAGGAACTGTAAACGTTCTGTTTCAATCTTGCAGTACACATCCACCAGCCATTGTTGAAATAGCCTTCGGTACCAGAGAAAATAGTTTCCAGGCCGAGTCATTAAATGGTACGAATAAAATTGCTGTTGGGTAACTTTTCGCCCATTGGATGCCTTCATGTAGATGTTGTAAGATGGAGAACCATAGGGGTACATTAACGGGTACATTAAAGTATCGTAGAGGTGATGTAGTTCGGAGATCCATTTTAATGTATCATTTCTAAAACGCAAGACAATATCCCGGTTAGCTGTTGGTTCATTCTCCATTAATATTCCAATCTCATACGTTGTTGTTGGAGCATTGAATCGCCGTGGATGCTCTTCTTGCGGCATTCGGTCTTCCCTTATGACAACATTATGTTCTACCAAGTGTTCTTCTTCAATCCTCTCCTTTGTTGTTTTCAGCTGACAAATGAAGCTGTTGTTCTCATGTAAAAATTCAGTCAGACTTTGGAGAATGTCTCTATTGAGTCTACTGTCACGTCCCCGATTATGTAGTTCCTCTTCCAGACTATCCAAGAAGTAGACTTGAATAAACTTTGCTGTTTCATCTTCAGGTGGTAAAAGACTCACAATCTGGTGGCAAACCTGGCCTCGAATTCTAAAAGAAGGATTCCACCCATGTACTGCCGCAATTTTGTGACCAAATGATGTCATTGCAAAACAATTGTTATAACTGCGTAGATTTTGCAGAAAATCTTTAGAGATGGGACCATTGCCGGAGAGCAAATCTTGAAGCAACTGAGGCAGTGGTGGAAAGCTATCAAGCACAACTTTGCCAGAAGAACAACAACAACCAGGGGTTTCTCCTTTAAATTTTACAGCTGAGCAATGTTGACATACTTTGTCCATTTTTCCTATATCAGCTGTAGTGAGAGAGTCATTTTTGTTGTAGAGCAATCCTTTTCTATTGCAGTGTTCTATTTCATGGTGTCTCAAAGCAGTCATTCGTTGTCTAGCTGCCTCGTTTTCTGTCAGTTGCTGGGGCAAAGTCATACTCTCTCTCCATGCAGCGTCTCGTTGTTGCCCTTGGTATAGGCGAAAGCTTCATTGGGTTTCCGATTCATTCTGATGTCGTTGAGCCACTCTCAACTGACCTTGTGTACGTCTACTTACCTCATATAATTCATTCGATCGTAATATTGCTTCTCTTTCCAGTGCATATCTTTGCCTTTCTTGAATTTCATCTTGTGATGAATTTAACCGCCTTACAGCATTCTAGTTTTGTCAGCTTCACGTTGAGTTTCTCTTTCCAAATCTGACAGTCTTGCTCTCCTTTCTCTTTGACGTATCCTGTTAAGTTCTAGACGTCTTTCTCTATCTGAATTGTTTTCATTGGAGCGAATTGCAGCAACTCTTAGTCTATTAGCTTCCAATCTTTCCATTCTTTCTTCCTCACTTTCGTTTCTACTTCGTTTGGGTGGCATAATTTCGGTTTTAAACGGAATTGTTTAACGATATTAATGATTGTAAATTAATTAAGCGAAATTAAGGAAATGTATACTAACTGAAATGGACGAACTATAAATAATATTTCTGAATAGTACAATTATAAACAATTATATTGTACCTATTTACTATGCCTCCCCACGGGACAGAGTTAGACACCAGGGTCGTTTTTTAACGTGGAGAAAAGGTACAAAAATAAAAATTGTCTCAGTCGTGAAGGATTTCTCCTCCACCGAAAGAGAACAAGAAAATGAAGTGCAGCATCTGAAGAACAGATACTACACTTTGATCTTGACCAAAAGGAATGAATAAAAGCGACCTACGTGTGACTCATTACTTCCGGGTGTAAACGTCACAGTCTAAAAGTAATAATTAAAAAAAAAAAGTAAATGTAAAATAAATGTAATACCAACTTAGGTTAACTAAGTAAACAGTACAATTAAAACAGTTCTATTAAAACAAATAATTACTAAGATCTAGGTAATTGTTAGTCTCATTGTTATGGTTTTAAAGAAAAAAAATGTGTAAAAAAAGTTCTGCTTTTGTGAGTACGTGTATTTCTTTTAAATTACATAACCTTTTTATTTTATTATTTATATCTCTTTTAAATTTATATATTTTGTTAGTAAACTGGAAGAAATTCAGTTGAATAAAACCTTGTTCGTGTTCTTTACGTTAAACTCATATTTTTATAAAAGGTTCATCCGGTTTAAAGAAAGCACTAAGTTTAAATAAGACTGGAAATAACTAATTCAATATATAAATAGAAAAATGAAATAAATATAAGCTTTAAGTCTTAAGATAGTAATAATCAAAATGTAATAAATTATTTGTAGTTCAAATCTATGATAAGACAGGCTTTCGAAATAGGCTCGACCAGAAAGATTAAATTGGAACGAAATTATAATATCCGTGCCATTTTCAAAACAACCCCACAAAAGTAACGGTATCCTGCAGTTGGTTAAATGACAATGGTTGTAAGAAAAATGTAAAAGAAAATGCGCTTATCTGTTTATTTTGACCTGTTTTATTTAATTAAAAAAAATTTGGCTATAACTGGAAGAGAGCGTTATGTTTTGGGGGGTTGTTTAAAAAATAGAATGGAAATAAAGTTAGTTCCGTTTTAATTGTCTTTAATTGCGGCAAGCGCTAACAAAATCGAAAAATCACTGTTTACATTCGAAATGTTAACTTTTATAGGTTTACAGGTTTGCTGACAAGGCTGGGGGTGTTTAATACAATTATTTTACTAAATTGATTTTTTTCATTTAAAAATAAAATTATTTCTTTTTTAATAAAGTTTTATTTTAAAATATTTGTTTTTGTTTATTTATAAAAAATTACGATAGTTGAATTGTATTCTTTCAATTATATTGGCAAGTAAAATATAAAAGATTAAAACGGAACGAAATTGAAATTTCCATTACATTTTCAATACAATCCCAAAACATAAAGCTTTCCTCGCCAATGAATTGTTTTGATAATATACGTAAAGTGAAATAAATCGAATATAAAATTAAATGAAAATATATTAAATAATTAAATGTTAAATAGATTTTGTAAATAGTACAGTTGAAATGATTAGAATATTTCCAATATGTAATAAGGTCGAGGTAATTAGTTAAAGAGATTTAATATAATGTGATATGCAAATGAGCATAAGTCATTCGATATGGGGGTGGTTTGTAGACTAGTATATAAAGAAATTAGGCAAAGATTCTTATGTCTCCTATAACAGAAACATCCTAAAATGGGTTCTAATGTTTCTCTACCAGGAGAGATCTACCCTGTTACCTCCTTTATATTTCGTTGATGATGGAGAGCTGTACACACAGACAGAAACACACGAACCCTATTACTTTATAAAAATATAGATATACACATACAAAGTCTGGCTACATAATGTAACTAGACTTTGTGAACACCTTATATATATGTGGCGGTACCCGTGTCTTATCTAGAATATAGAGGAATACAATAAACCCCCCAATCCCGCCTCTTAACCTCAACTTGCAATACGTTTCCGCTGGATACACAGTGGATGTTAACGTAACATCTGCCTCAGTGTATTAATTTTAAAAGTCACATTTATCGCCATCATACCTAGATCAATATTTGGTTATGCCTGTAAAGCGAAGCACAGAATTTTTATTAGTGTTATTCCCACAATAAAAATGAAATTGAAACCTTTTCATCGGATACATATCCTATCGTGATCGATATTTCAATAAAAACTAGGAGAACTACTACTTACACTGAAAAAGCAACGGATACGATTAGCCAATGATATTCTGTTTTAGATAAGTTCGGGTTTTTGGAAACGGCTACCAAAAACAATGTCTATGTACATACTTAGTCAAATTTGAAAATATCATTCGTTACTTATTACCAATGACATAATTATTGCACAGGAAGTGATTAACCCAGTAAACACAATATCTTCCAATTATATAAGATCAAATATATTGTCTATATAATAACCCACAAATTTAATCCTTACAAACAAGCGTTGTCATAAAATAGTTTAATTTTCTTAGATTTCATTGGGTTTTGGTGCACTTAGACTCTTAAAGAAATCTAAGCCATCGGTAGTGTAGGGAAAATTGTGGTGGGACTGCAGTCATGGAGGTGGACTGCTAAGGGTAACATGCGCGAACTCGAAACCCGACCGACGGGACAGGAAAAGGCGACAAATCAGGTTCGATCGAATCATTTGTATGTATGAGACAATATAAGGTCGGCGGTGAAGAGGTTGGGGACGAGTTGAGTCCAGTGGAGCTCTCGAGAACCGGATTGAACGTGTTAGAGCGGAGAATGTTGCCAAGAATCCAGTCCGGGTTTTTTTTTTCTATTAGAGGTAGAGAGCGATACAAGATTGTTTAATATTGTTGCAGAAACGCATTTTACAATTATAACTGGAATCATTTAGTGTTCTACACTTTTATGCAAGTATTTGGCAATTTTTTTTAGTTTGTTTTACAATTCGAAATAGCGTCACACAACAAATATAACGTTACCTGCGACAAGATAAGTTGATCTAGTTAAATAAGTTTAGTGTTTAATATAAAGTGTTTATTCTTTTCGAAAAACAAATAGTGTTGAGTGCTACACGAGCACAAGAAAAATGTATGCGTGGTATGTTCGAAGTCTCGACAAAGACTTAAAAATATAAAATACTGTTAGAAGTTCACCCAATGCATGTCAGGGTAACAGTGGGTTGGTTTCTAACAGTTTTGTATAATTTAATTTTTAACTCCTTGTCGGGACTTCGAAGATACGAGATATCACATCCATTTTGTGTGTGTGTGTGTGTGTGTGTGTGTGTGTGTGTGCGCGCACGCGCACACGCGCTCGTGTAACGCTTGGCGTTACTTGTTTTTGAACTAAAACACTAAAAACTTATCTAGCTAGGTAGAAGAGTAACCTATCTTGCCTTTTGGTAACCGGTTATATTTATTGTACCACTTTTTCGAATCTTTACAGTCAAAAACAAACCCGAATTTTTATCGCTATAGAAATGTTTTACATAATATACGGTGGACCGTTTGCGAAATAAACCTCTTTTTAATATGAACATTGGGTTTGTTTTACTATACACAGATTCGATAAAGTTGTCAAAAAAACGCAAATGTTCAAAGGCAAGATAAGTTACTCTTCTACCTACCTGGAAAAGAGTGATTTTACTCCCTTTAAGATGTAATCTGTTCGAAAATCAGTGTCTATCGATATTTTTGAAAAAGAAAAATGGCGGGGAGTTCTTATTTTACCAAACTTAACGTATTCAACTTAACGAGTGCAAACTAAAAAATTATATAAAATACTGTTATAACCCCACTCAGTATACGTTACCGCAACATAGGCTGAAATTGAGTGGGTTTTTAACAGTATTTTGTATAATTTTTCTGTTTGAATTCATTTTAACAAACTTACTGTACTCAACTAAGAGCTCGCCGCCATTTGATTTTTTCAAAAATATCGATAACTTATTTTTGAATCGATTACGTTTTACAGCGAGTAAAACCACTACGAACTCTTCTAGGTAGGTAGAAGAGTAACTCATCTTGCCTTTGAGAAAGGTTTTGCTTTTTTGACAATTATCGAATCCATGTGCATAGTAAAAGAAACCTTGTAACGTGCAGAGGATATGTGCTTTTCGCATTTAATTCCACTCTTCAATAAAAAAATAACCCCTAGCGTATTCAAACTAAAAAAAAATAAATAAAAAGTATATTTTTCACTATTTTACATCGCTTAAAAATTACATTTATATACTAGACTACTAATAATTATAAAGAAACAATTTTAATACTGCGTACGCAGTGAGAACAATGGTTTGAAAACCAAAAAAATTTGTAGATTACTGTCAGCAGGGCTAAAAAAAATAAATAAGGGGGCTTGCTGATGATAAAAGCAAACATACAGAAAAGTCTTATGTACGTTAGGGACTGCTAAAATTCACTACAGAATTACTCCACCCTATATGTAACACGATGTAACTTTATTATAAAGTAGCGGGGGTACCCGGCGTTGCCCGGGTGTTTGTGTGTGTGGTGTTAAATAAAAAAAGAAGAACCCGGGGGGAGGTGATCGAACCCGAAGCCCTGAGGCGAAGTTTGAAAATAAAATCGGCCAGCCAGAATGAGTTAGTGAAAGATGTTTGAATTTATATAAGTAAGAACGAAATTGACAGGTGTGCACCAGGAATCGTCGAGCGTTACGACGACGACGTAGGTTTGTTTGTTATAAGCGAAGTAAAACAAGAAGACGTGTTAATTAAGCGGGGAGGGAGTAATAAAAAAAAAATTTTAAAAAAAAAACTAACGTAAGGCAAACGAACGATGAAAACAAAAACGAACACGTGAAAAATGGCTTAAATAAGCCTGTTTCGATATTAAAATCGAAAAAAATCGGTGGGTACCCGGGTGTTTTGGGGTATGTAGTCGGGGGTGGATAAGCGAAGTAAAAAAAAAAAAAAAAAGCCAGAAAAACGAACGTTACGTAAAAAGTGGCTTAAATAACACTGGTTCAATATTTAAATTTAAAAAATCGAAAAAAGAAAAAAAAGTCTCACGATTCGAACCCAAAAAGGTTTAGATAACCAACGCGCTAATCGACTGACCTAACGCGACGTACATGAAATTTGTTCAGTTTTTCAACTATTTAAAGTAAATCAGGTCATGACGTCATCTGACGCATGCATAGAACCGGTCGAGAGGGCTCTTTTTGTTTACCCCCCACCCCTGTCGAAAATTGTCGATTTCGGGGTGAAAAAAAAATGAACGTTTTTGGCCAATTTTTCGAGCGAAGGATGGAGCTTCAATATGATACAGAGTTTGTGAATTTTCGTCGTGTCTGTTTTTAGCAGACACACAAACATACATTTTCGCTTTTATATATATAGATTAATATTATCAATATAACTTTTGTACCATTTAAAAGAAGAACAAAATAAACTAATAATTTTTTTCATCGAACGAAAATAATGAAATTGCGAGACGAAAATCGTGTTTACATAATTAGCGCTTTAAAATGTAGTAGACATTCCGAACGTGAAAACATACCCATATTTAATAAATTTAGCAAAAAATCAACTAAAGGGTCAGATTTTCGATACTTATTCATTTTAGAATTAAATTACATATAAAATGCAGTTTCCGTAAAATATGAGGGGGAAATATTTTTTTAGTGCGTGCCTCCCAATATTTTTTTCGAAATTCGAACAAAATATTTAAATCTATCGAAATGTCTATTTATTATGAAACATAAGGTCGAGTAAATATTTTATAAAAGTTTAAATACACGTATTTAACAAATTTTACCTTGAAGTTGCAATTTAAAAGAATTATATAAATGTATTGTTTTTAATGGCGTTTTTTCGAATTATACTATAATCAGTTTAATTGCCAAGAAAAGTAAACTTCGTAAACAATTTTTAAAAGATTAAAACTATTAAAATTCCAGTATTTCGAAATGTTCCGTCACAGATTTAATTAATTGTGTTTAAATTTTTTTAAATATTAAGTTTTTACAGAAACCTGGCTCTTGTCAGCTATTTTATCGCCAGATTAAACCAGATTTGAAAATATTGCACAAATATTAAGTATTTTGTAGGCCCCTCATTTTGTTCGTCTCTTTACCGAACAGAATATGGAAGCCCGTAGGTAACCAAAACATTCAGTAAAACCGTATTCCATATACAAATGTTTTATATTATTAATCATTAAACTAAATCTTAAAACCTAACAAAATTATAACAAAGATTAATTATTAATTGCAGTTTGAAAACAAAGGTTTAATAATCATTAAGTCGCTTCTGCTTTTCCATAGTTCGTATAGTTAACAAGTCTGATGTCACGAGAACATGCGCTCCGTTTTTCACATTGTTTTGGGGATACGTAATGTAGGTACCAGCCACGAAACGAGGATCAAATTACGTGATTTTTGGAATATTTCAATTTTTTTTTATTTTTTTATTCAAGAAAATTAAATTTTACTCGGTGTCGACAAGATGGACAACACGCTGCGGTCATTAAGCAATTAAACGCAGACAACCGGATTTTTTTTGGTGGGGAGAGAACCGAAATTTAAGATTTAAAACCAAACAATTTATAAACAACGTGTATCTTTCAGAAAATTTCTCAAATTATGAAAGCATTTAGAAAGATGCTATACCAGTTAAAACAAAATTTAATTAAAATGGCTTTGGCCTTCATTTATCAGAAAATAAAACAAAAATACTGAATTGGAATATACCATCTTCATCCCGCCAGATAGTTTGAATTTTTCCATTAGCCCGGTTGCTCCTATAATTTTATGTCTACCTGACTCATTTGTTTTAGCTTTCAAGTAGTTATTGTTCTTGGATCTAAAATTCAGTTTTCCCAGCGGATTTGAAAAATAATAAAAGAAATGTAGCTGGGGAGGGGGGCTCGTTTTGAATTTTGGTATTTTTTTTTTTCCACGAGAGTACCTAGCATCCCAATCTTATGTTAAGACCGGCTTTCGAGGTTGGGTGCTTATTCCTGATGCCGTTATTAACATGGAGGTTGGGCGTTTATTCTGAAAACAGTTCTTAACATGGGGAGGTTGGGGTTTATACTACGCTGGATACTCTAAAAAAAGAAAAATAAATAAATAAAAAAATAAAGCACCCGTTAATCTTGAATTCAAAACGAGGCTTCCCTTTTCCAAAGATGCCGCCAGTTTTTTCAAATCCACTCGGAAAGACTGAATTTGAGATTAAAGAGTAATAAAAACTACTTGAAATCCAAAACAAATAGGCCAGGTAAGCATAAAATTAACTTTTATTGGCTACGGTAACATTTTCTTATATTTTTCGTATAGTTTGTTGGCTTCTCTGCTGAATTGTCGATTTTTTGTTTGTAGGGAGGGCGCGTTAAGGTGTCATTCTTTTACATAAAACGCCTGGTATTCTCAAACCATCGCATTATCGAGCGTTGCTTGAATGGAGACATTGAAAGAGAAAGAAAAAAGTCCTTATTCACTTGCCTCTCCACAAGGAAAAAGTTAAATACGGTCAGTTTTTACGAGGAAAAAAAAATCCATCGAGAAAATAAAAAATTTGGATTGCATTTAAATTGTCATAGTCAAGACATGACACTTTAATTATTTGCCGAGATAAAAATTCAAAACAAGTTAGGCACAAGATCAAAGTGAGAGAAAATAGAGGTCGTTGGTCATCCTTATAGCACGTTTATTTATTGGTGATAAGACTCAAAATATCTCCAAACTAAGAAAATTAATGTACATCTAAAAAAAGGTTACGTATAGGCGAAAAACACAAATATGAAGTCTTGTCCGACAATTTTATTGAAACAAAGCAATCATATTTCGACGATAGAAGCAGTTTCAAGAATTTTCTAACCACTCTAAAAACATTTTAGGAGTTTAGCATAAATTTATCGAATCTATAAAAACCATAGTAAAATTACATTATAGTTAACGGGAAAGAAATAGTAAAAACAAATAATTTATAGCAAACAAAGAATTAAGTTCTCTACATACTTATATTTTTAACGTGTGGAAACTATTCAATTCTTTCCTATGACCGCGCGGCATAGGAAAACCAGTGACCGACGTAATCGCTTTAAATTTAGGTGATTTTAGGGAGATTGGCTGGGACTTAGAGCTTGTAATATTGTCAGCATAAATTTAACTGAATTAAGGTTTTAAGAGGTCAACGATTTCGATTTTCGCGCGACCAATCAACATCCTTCGAGAAAAAAAAATTGGTCGATGTGCACTGTTGTCCAACCTGCAAAGGATATTTATTCCGAAAGCCGTTCTTAACATGGGGAGGTTGAAAATAATATGCCTTTTGAAATAAACACCCCAGCCTCGGGTTAAGAACAAACACCTTGTGCAGGTTGGACAAATTTTATATAAGTTTCAGCACTTTAGAAGTAAATTAGTCGATACATATTTGATTCTCCAGCGTTTGGTATAAGATATTTGAGTGCTTATTCAATATAGTACTTATGGCGGCAATTAAAAAGTGCGTACTAGTCACGGAACGAAGACAAAATATTCCAAAAATCACGATTTTATTATTATTCAAACAAATCAAGTTTCACGACTAAGAGTCGTGTTTTCGTCCGCCAATGATTAAATTCGATGAAAGAAAAGGAGAAACAACTTAAATTGAAGTGAAAACTCAGTTTTACGTTCAATGCACTTCAGTAGTAAAATCATGAAGTTTGATCTTAGATTTAAATTTAAAAAAATACTTGATCGATTTACGTAATTTTTGGAATATGGCATCTTCGTTCTGTAACGAAAACGTACATCATACAGACTTTTCCGTACTTTCGATTTGCCGCCATAAGTGCCAATTTGAATGAGCGCCGAATTTTTATTTTTACGGTTTATCGACTGCACAATTTTAATGTACAGTTGCTGAAAATTGTACAGTAGAACCCCGGGATACAGCATTAAAAATTAACAATACAGTTCTGTATAATACACATGCATATAATCAAATTACATCATAAATAAGACCTAAGGCGGCTCAAATGCTGTAACCAAGGGCCGGAATAACATCGTAAACTGAAAAATGTATCTTAGGGGCACCGTATATCGGGGTTCTATTGCATTTGAACCTGAATTCTGATTCGGGCATTTTTTTTTTCCGAATTACAAAGAAATGCATGCATTAGATTTGAAGTTAAAAAAAGCCTCCCCCTCCCACACACACTATGTTAAAAATTGGTTTCTATAAGTTCAGCACGGTTCGTATTCTGCATAAATACAAAAGAAAAAAAAACTGTAGTTAGGAGTAGATATCCAAATTGTTTCAGTATTTATAGATTCTGTCTCGAGTACTGATGGAGAATCCAAAGTCAACCCTGGAAATGGCCGAAATAGGTTACGATTTGAAAGATACGAAAATAACGTAAAGAAAAATAATAAAAGGCAAACACTAAGAATGCGAAAAGTTCGATTCGATTTATAAAAAAAAAAATCCAGTTTCTCCAAAATAAAATAAAAGATAACTTTCAAATCGCAGACTGCTTCAGCGATTTTAGAGATTAAATTTTCGAGTACTAAAAACTTACATATATCCATTCATTACAAGTAAACGTCAATAATATATATATATATGCCGACGATCGCTTACCTGCCAACCATTTCTTGATATTAAGGAACGGGTGACTCTCAAAAGAAGGGAAGATGCTTTTAATGAAAGAACTGTTCGATGATTCGCCAAAGGGGAACGCGTTTCCTTGCGCGGGGAAGAAGGCGGCCAGTTGAAGAACAACTCCGAGTGCCAGAAGGAGCCGATAGGTAACAGCCATAATGCCAGAGATATATATTTTTATATATTTGTATATATTTCTTTTTTTTTTGGGGGGGGGACTAGACTTTCGTTGTTGCTTCTTTGAATTTGTATAAGTCTAAATCAGGAATGATTAAACAACCTCGTAGAACGACGATCGCGTTTTGAAGGAGAAAATCGGAACCGCCGTGTCTATTTATATGAAGTGGTTCCCCCCCCCCCCCATTTTTTTTTTTTTTTTTTTTTTTTTTTTACACTGTGACAAATCCCGGCGGGCACACGTGGCGTCGGCTGGCTTACTTATTCCGGTCACAAATACAACAGCTGATTTCACTTCCGCAAGATGTTACAATAGGAACAGAACACCCCCACCTCTCTGTCACACACACACACACACACACACACACACACACACACATATGCAAATCTTTTTATTTACTTTCTATTTTTCCCATCGTATCGCTCGTCTTTTATCGTTCACCTTTTTTTTTTTTTCTTTTTTCAAAAGACTATTTCTTTTTACGTCATACGCATTTAGAAATACCAGGTAACATGAGTCTCGGACACTATCAATAAAGCATTAAGGTGATTCGATTCTAGCATATCTCACCTATTTGCGATCACGTACTTTAGTATAGCCTATGTAGATAGAAGGCCGTTCCACTTAAGTCAAGTGATTTGCTGATGTCATAGAATATAGTACAGTAGAACGGTTTTTCAGGTTATGATGTGGAAAAATTAGGTTTTTTTCCGGTTACAGTATTTGCCCCGCCTTATGGTGTTATTTATAATGTTATTTGATTATATACATGTGTATTATATACTGTACTGTATTTTGTTACTAATCTATGCTATTAATAAAATTCTAAATGTTTATTTATTTATTTATTTATTTATATGTGTATATATACGAATAAAACTTTGGAACGGATGATGCACCGAATTGAAAAATTCTTTTTTTCCCCGAAAGATGTGAGTCTCTAGATTGTCCTTATCTATATATTGTTCGTAACGAACAACGCCGAGTCACACAAAAAGCCCGAAATAAGGGTTTTTGTGCCGGATCGTGCAATTATCGAAAAAGTTACTCGCCCATGTCAACGGAATTTAGCACTGTCTGTATACAGTTGCAGTAACATCTTCGGCATACGGACAGCACAATTGATAACGCGTCTGACTACACATCAGAAGATTCCAGGTTCGAATCCTGGCAAGTTCGTAATAATTTTAACCATCATTTTATCCAACTTTTACTCATTATCCTTACCCTTAGTTCGTGTATTTTTGTTATTTTTTCAGTGATTTTGTTTTCTGCATATGGGAATTTTCCATACTCCGAGTTCACAAGGTAATCGTTGATGGTAAGACGATGTTGAGTGTACTTGATGTTGAGTGTACTCGATTTTTGTGTTTGACTCGGCGTTGTGTGTGCTGACGCGGCGCAGCCGCTAGTTTCTAATATGTACTGTATGAAATTTTGTTTAGGCCCCGCCATACGGCGATTTCACCTTATTATCCCAACCACGGAACGGATTAATGCCGTATCCCGGGTTTCTACTGTACAATGGCCACGATTAGGTGATAGACTACTATTAGGAGAATAGTCATTTCCTATTTTAATTCTCAAAGAAATTGCCAATGGATTAATAAAACTGGTCCAAAATCAACTGTATAAACCTACCCGAGCCATTGCTTAGTATCTACGTCATGACGTCGCATATAATAGATTGTATCAGTTATATTATCGAACAAAGTGTGTGGGAGGGGGGGGTAAAATAATCTCATTTTAAAAAAAAATGTTTTAAAACGGATGTATTTTTGAATCAATAATTTAATAATGTTTTTTTTTAATAAATCTTACTACAGCATTTTCTCGGTATCAAATACAACTTTTGGTGAAAGTGCACCCTGTTTTTTTTTTTTTGTTTTTTTTAAGCAGCAGACCCGGCTGGAGCTGTAAACAGTTGGATATTAAAAAAACAACTTCTTAAAGGTAAATATTCGGGTGGTCCCCCAGTGCACTTTCACCCAACTTTTCACGTGTCCAATTCTAAAACGTTTTTTTTTTTATATCTTTCATCAAATAAAATATAGTCACCTTTGGACTAGTTTCCTAAATCCCTCGGCAATTTCTTTTGAAAATTGAAACAGAAAATAACTATCCTCCTAATAGCTGTCTATTGCCTTATTGTGACCATTGTACTTCATTCTGTGACGTCAGAAGGTTAGGTGACTTTAATGGAACGGCCTTCTATTTACATAGGCCAGGTTCTAGTAGGTTAATATGCATGATCGCCCACCTGTTTCTCTTAAGTTTTGTTCAAATCAAATCTTATATAAATCTTTCTTCTAATATATAAATTAAAGTCAATCTTTTTCTTTTTTTTGTTGTTGTTGTTGTTGTTGTTTTTTCTTTTTTCTTTTGGAGATCCTTTCTATATGTTGCTAGCAATAAAATGCTATTTATTTTTTTTTTTTTTTTTACAAAGGAGTCACTACTTTTCAAGGCTCGGAAGCCACTCGAGGATAAGGGTTAATGAGTGTACAGCAGTCAACAGGAAAATGTAGTAATCATAAGTAGTGGAAATTTGGTGAATTGGATTACTTAAGTGGATGGCTCATCAAGAACTTGTTTACATTGGACTTGAAGACGACCAAATTGTAGTCAGTTGGAATACAGGAAAACGGAACAGTTCCTCAGGTGTGCAGTTCTAAGGAAGAAACTTTGTTTATGGAATCTACGTTTAGGTTTAGAAACAGACAAAGAATGGAGGAAATTATTGATAATGATTTCAACTAGACGAGTGTTTTTCGTGAAAGTAGAAAATTCTTTGACCGCATAGGAATTATTTTCATTAGGTTTTCACCTTTAAAGATACTTGACAGGACTCTGTATTAACGAATACAGAGTGACTTGCCCTTGTTTGGAAGCAAAATATAATATTTTAGAAAAGAAAAATGGTATATTTCTGATTTTGTTTGTTTGTTTGTTTGTTTCGATAAGGTTTGATAATTTGTAATATTTAGAATATTCGGACTACGGTTCTCATCTTGAGTGTGATTTTCACAACGTTTCGGTCGATGTAATCTCCAACCTTCTTCAGTTGTATCTTGTCGAACTCGGAAATCTGCACGGAATTTTGAACCGAACGTTTTATGTAATCAAGGAGGTTAGTATGCTTAAGTAATTCGCAATTGTATTCTTAGTGTCGTCGGCACCGAGAATTGAGCCCCCCAACCAGAACGATTCACGAGTTCGCAAGACACACCTAAAGATGGTTGAAAGTGACATCGTCCGAAACGCTGTGGCATTAATACTCAAGATGGGAACAGTAATCCGTATGATCCAAATAATACAGAAAAAAGGCATAGCTAAAAAAAATAAATAAATAAATAAAGGAAGACAAATTGTAAGCAAATACACTACCGGGCAACACCGGGTGCAGACAGCTAGTTTAATCTAATATATACAAATTGATCGTCTTTTTATGTTTGTCATTAATAGCTTTTTCTTTTTTGACAAAAACCAACACCTGATTCTGGCTCGTTAGCTCTTTTTATTGGATCATTGCAACATGTTGCAAAGAACATTAAAATTTAGTTCGAATTAATTCCTCTCTGAAAATACTTTGTTTGGTTCGGAATAATTGTCGGTGTCTCTGTAGATTGGAGATCTTTTAAAGTAACACATTTATGACGAAAGCGTGCCATGTTGAAATTAGTATAAACTTTTTAAAAAATACGAAAAATGGGTCCAGTTTTAGATGTATTTTTAACAACAAAAGCATCTGCAATTACGTTCGGTATTAAAACAAAAAGGTAGATCCTTAATTTGAGGGTTATCTCCCTTGTTTGTGATACCGAATGGGTCGCACAACTAGGTGTATCAGAAATTTCGTGAAAATAGTGAATAATTCCACCCCATCTTTCCAAGCTTATAACTCCTCGAAAAATGTAATTCAAGCCCTAATTTTTTTTTCAATTAAAGGAGCAAGGACCAAGGTTTCATTAAAAAAAAACAACAAAAAAAAAACAATGTGTGTGTTTTTTTTTTAAAGGTTTTAAACTTCGGACTTTACAGGTAAATTTCTAAAAAACGGGGTTGTTTTTTTGTTTTAAATTTGAATATATTATTTATTGACCTTTTCTCTTCAATTTGTGATATATAAAACTATTCAACATAAATTAATTATTTACTTTTTAAGAGAAACTTGAAAATGGGGGGGGCGTGAATTTAAAAAAAAACGTTTATCTAAAATATTATATTCGGTTTATTGGAAAGAACATAAAATTTCACATTGACCCTGAAAATATCGTAAAAATAGAATCAATAGAAAAATTTTGATAGATTTTTAAAGTTTAAAAATTGAAAAATATTGAGTTCGGAAAATTCATTACTGTTTTTTAAAAAAAAATATTTCTATTACTTTTAAAACAACTGTAATAGTTTATTTTGGAAGTATAATCCATAAAGAAAATAAATAACCCACTTTTAACAGAGAAATTACGAGATTTTTATATTTTATTCGCAGTTTCGTGTTAGGGGTGTCAAAAATTCCTACAAAAATTCTGATACACCTATCGCACAACTCTTACACATTAAAACATACGATAAAATTGTATATTTTGAGAAATTATGACGTTTCTGAATTTTTTAGATGAGGAATGGTTATTAGTGTTATTTGGATTTATCGGACTACTGTTCTCATCGTAAAATACACTTAAATATGATATTTTGATTTCTGCAGATTTCGTATTAATTATTATACTAGAGGGTCCTGTGGAAATTCCACAGGGAACTCATTCATATGTAATATATTGATGTTGGCATGCTGAAGATGTTCAGCGTAAATGAAGTTATTGTAGTTATTTTGTTAAAACTGCAAAGGTATTTATTAAAGCTAGCAGGGACGCCCGGCGTAGCCAGACGCTTAAATATATTTTAATTCTTGCAGATTTCGTATATATTATTATAGAGTTAATGTTCTATCGATTCTTAAAAATAAAAAATATATCTATATGACTTGGGTTCATCAGCTTGAATCGAAACCGAATCCCAAACTTATATATATATATATATATATATATATATATATATATATATATATATATATATATATATATATATAAAACCTGAGTTCTTTCAGCTATAATCGAAACCGAAACCAAGACTTATAAAGAATTCTTGATAAATTATCTATAAAAAAAATAGATGACCTAAGTGCCATCAGCTATAATCGAAACCGAAACCAAAATTATGAAGAATTCTTAGTAAAATCATCTATTACAAGAAATGGAAGTACATAACAATTAAACAACCCGAATGTAAGCGTGATACAGAAAATAACACACACGCTATCGTATTAATTGGACTCAATATATAGTAATGATTTTAAATGTTAAAAAAAAAATGACTCGTGCGCCACCACCGAAAATCGAAACCAAAATGTTTACCTTACGATTTACTTTTTCCTTTAACGTTAATGCCTGAGCTATAAAGACATTTTTGCTGCAAGGCTAAAAATTAAGACATGAACCAATAGCATGCATATTCGTAATGCCGCCGTTCGACCTTCACCTTGCAAATTCTATTTTTTAATTTTCACACTTTTGCACTGATTTTCCCCGGCTAAAACCCAAATATAAACTTTTACATGGATTCGAATACCTTATATATTAAATGTCGACCAAAAACTGAAAGAGTAGTTTGGTAGGCATTTTTTTAAACAAATATATATATATATATACGCATACATAAATATATATAGAAAAAGGTTTGTCTTTACTATAACTTTTTTACGCAAATATTATGCAAGTATAAATCATGTAGAATATCTACATGAATATAATTACACGTAATAGTTAACTAAAATGATTATCCCATGAGAAAAGCGAAAAAATAATAGGGAATTAATAAGAATAAATGTTTAAAAAATATGCAAATTGGCTCCATCTTTTGCAGATGAATGCAGTTCCACGCCCCATATGTAACTAAGTTTTCTTTTCTTTTTTAAATAAATAGAAAAAAGGTTTTTAATATGAATATCAACACACACACACACGCAACTAAATTGATAGGAGTATATATATATATATATATATATATATATATATATATATATATATATATATATATATATATATATATATACGTGTGTGTGGTGTAGAGATAGATAGAAATTATGAAAAATATATTGAAATTAAGCTACACAGAATATTCCGCGGTTCGTTCTCGTGAGAATTCGTCAGGCTTATGCGAAAAAATGTGGTTATCGCGCGTTTATATACACACGTGCTATTGAGTTTTTAGTTAGCCAATCAGCTTTCTAGTGGCCACCGCGCCCATCTTAATCAGCCAATGGGCGAGCACTTACAGGACAAAGGCACAGTTGACTTCCGGTTGACCTCTTCTCTTTGTGTATCTATGGGAAAGTAGATATCCTTTTGTTGTAGTAAGCTGGCCTACTTTCAGCCTAGGTTTAGTTAGATATGTTATTTTGACGAATTCTCACGAGAATGAAACACTGAATATTCTGTATGGCTTAATTGCCATATCTATTTTCATAACTTTCTACCAAGCTCTATCTATGTATTGAGCACTGTTGAAGTAAATACTGAAAACTTACGCATAAAATTATATATTCGCATATTAATTGTGATAAAATGAAGTAATCGTATATATATATATATATATATATATATATATATATATATATATATATATATAATGAGAGGGGTCACTAACAATGTATATTTTTAACATTATTTTATTATTCCGTGTTTTGGTTTTTCATTAAAAAGTATGTTTAGATCATTGTAATGTTTTTAAATCATTGAAATAGTTTTTAATGCGTTTCAGACGTTCTGTGAAGCGTCTTCTTCTGAAAGTATTTAAAATGTCAAATATTTAGAATATACTTAAAATGTGTTTAAAATGTAAAACAGCATTTTCGGAGTTCATTTGAAATGTTTCCGAGCGGTGGAAACATGTGTAAATGATTCTTCTCTTCATTTGTATGTTCAAATTTTATTACTGGTTTGTTGGGGTCGGACCGTGGTCACTATCTTTTGTTTCTCTCTCTCTCTCTCTCTCTCTCTCTCTCTCTCTCTCTCTCTCTCTCTCTCTCTCTCTCTCTCTCTCTCTCTCTCTCTCTCTCTTCTTGTGTTTCTACTTATCTTTGTTTTTTCTCATTTTTTGTCCTTTTTATTCTTAGTGGAGTTGAGGGGCACGTTGTTACTTTTTTTTTTTTTTTTTTTTTTTTACAAAGGCATCACCACATTATCAAGGCCCAGAGGCCACTCAAGGATAAGGGTTAAAGAGTGTACAGTAGAAGTTGGTCAATATAGTAATCATTAGTAATGAAAATTTGGTAAATTTAATAACTTATATGGAACGGCTCATCAAGAACTTATTTACTTTAGACTTGAACACAACCATATTGTAGTCAGCCGGAAAGCAGGAAAACGGAAGACAATTCCACAGGCGTGCAGTTCTAAGAAAGAAGCTTTGTTCATGGAATCTACGTTTAGGTTTAGGCACAGATAAAGAGTGGGGGAAATTATTGATAGTGTTTACAGCTAGACGAGTGTTTCTTGTGAAAGTTTTGCGAGGGGGGACCATAGATTGAAGCTCAGTTGAACACTTTCCATGAAAATAACGATACATCAGAGACAAACTCGCAACATCTCTTCTGTGAGATAGAGGTTGCAAGGAGGAGAAAAGGACATCTCCTACGAGGCTACGAAGTCTATTTTGAACTCTATCAAGGCAGGACAAGTCCTTTCTAGCAGCTCCTGCCCAGATGTGGCAACAGTATTACATCCTTGGACGTACCTGGCTCTTATATAGATAGAGAATAGCATCAGCAGTGAGATATCTACTGGATCGATAGAAAGATCCCACCATTTTTCCAGCGGCCTTGGCAACAGATTTGATATACGTGTTCTATTTAAGATCAGGAGTAATGGTCAAGCCCAGAAGCTTGTCAAAACTTGAGGCCTCCTGAAGACGAGAGCCATTCATTTCAATTGATGACAAATGTGGATTAGAATGTTGATGATGTAAAGAGAAAAGCTTGGTTTTAGATGCATTAAAAGTAACCAGCCACTCCTTTCCCCATTGTACTACGTGCTCAAGATCAGAGGAGAGAGAATTGGAGAGAACTTGGTCGTTTACTGTCTTAGATGTGCTACCATAAATGGTAGTGTCGTCAGCATAAATGTCTACAAATGATGTAAGGATGTGATTTGGAAGATCATTAATGTAGATCAGGAAAAGAGTTGGGCCCAGGATGGATCCCTGAGGGACACCGGCATGAATACTGTGAGTTTCTGATTTTTGCCCCTCAACTACTACTCTTATGAACCTATCAGAAAGAAATGATTTAATAATTGAGAAGACTTTTCCAGCTATACCATAGCTAGCGATCTTATGAAGTAAACCTTTATGCCATACCCTATCAAAGGCTTTAGATATGTCAAGAGCAATTGCCCTAGAAAGATTGCCACCGTCGAGAGATTTGCTAATCCTATGCGATATAACTGTAAGGACATCTGCTGTAGATCTAGCAGAACGGAAACCATATTGAGTGTCACTAAGAAGGTTATTTTTGTTGAGATGTTTGATTACTTCTGTATTTAACACAGATTCTAGCAACTTACTCATGACGCACAGGAGACTTATTGGCCTGTACTGAGAGGGGGATGAGCGATCACCTGAATTCTTAAATACAGGGCATACTGGTGAGATTTTCCAGGCAGATGGGAAACTATTCTCCTTAAGACAACGTTTAAACAGTTTTGTAAGTATGGGCGCTAGTTCAGGTTGAAGTTTTTTGAGTACTATAATTGGAATACCATCAGGGCCAGTTGCTTTACTGGAATCAAGGTTTTTGATTAGCTTGGCAACATCACGTACAGATATACGTATATCACATAGCGTGTTTACTGATACAGGAGGAAATATTGGGGGTTGGCGGTCTTGGTCGCAAAGGGTAGAATTAGCTGCAAAGTTCTTGACAAAGAGTTTGGCTTTGTCTGATGCTGACGAGATTACCTCAGGTCCATTGATAATAGTTGGGATGGAGCACACGCTTCTGTTCAGGATTCTGTTTGCTATTTGCCAAAACTGGTGGGACCCAAGCCGCTGCTCAGCTACTTTGGACTTAACAGATTGAGCATACAACTCTCTTGCGTTCCTTATTACTTTCTTACAATGGTTGCTGGCAGTCCTGAAAACGGCTTTAGTTTCCATACATCTATTACGTTTGAAGCAGTGGAAAAAGTGATTTCTGTGCGCAATGGCAGCAGCACATTCTGGAGAGAACCATGGCTGGCTGTTAGGTTTTTGCTGAAACTTTTTAGAGGGTATGAAATGGTCAATACCTACAATTAACCATTCAGTTAGGTCTAATACTATTGAGGACACATCCTTTTTAAACATGGAATGCAGAGGTAGATCAGATATAAATGTACGGAAGCTATCCCAGTCAGCCTTAGTGTATCGATATACTGTACGATGAAGAGGTACGTCTGGGGACTTATTACATTTCATTTTTATCTTAATTGATACAACAGAGTGGTCAGAAGATCCAAGAGGCGACAGAACAGAAACTGAACATAGTTCAGGGCAAGTTGTGAGAAAAAGGTCTAGTAGGCTCGCATACTGGCCGTCATTATCGGGCACACGGGTAGGTTCCTGAACAATCTGAGTGAGGTCATAGGCAATGGAGAAATCATGACAGAACCTCCCCTCATCATCGGTCTTGTTTGAGTGGGTCAACCATTCGACGTTGTGAACATTGAAGTCTCCACATACGTGAATGTTAGCTGAAGGATAAGTAGAAAGGACTTGGTCAATTTTCTCAGATATGCTTTGAAAGATAGTAACTCCACTGTTGTGGGGGCGATAGAGAGTAAATATAAATGCAGTAGTGTAAAGCAACCCGGAAGCACATATAGGGTAAGTTAG
>NC_136491.1:27803447-27840947 GCF_053919585.1 Euprymna scolopes | reverse complement strand
ATCTGTCTCAGTCAAGTTGCTAGGTATCCATATCCCACTAAACTTATGACACTTAAAGATGACACTTTTTAATTTAAAAAATAATCACAAAACAAAAAACATGTAAAAAAAAAATATTAAACTAGAAGAATACCTTCTCAGGACGAGTCAAATTGATTCTCAGAACAGGATAGATTTGCACCACTTTTATGCCCCCTTGCGAAGATTAAAATGAAAAATAATTAATCAAATTAAATTTAATCTGGTACATTTATCGATTGAGAAAAAAAAATGGGGGTGACTGGTGTTGTTTGGGAAATTTTAAAATTTAAAATTCTATTAAAAATGTTATATGGTGAGATATTAAAACAGTCATATTGTATTGAGAGGTGGGAGATATCTTGTTCTTATAACGGACAGATTATAAACGTATAAATTGTATGTATTATTGTTTAGCCAGGGAATATGATATCGACGTATAAACTGAATCATGTTGTATCATAGAGTTATCACACGGGTATATATTACAGTTCATATATAAAAAGAATAATATATTCTTCATACCTTCAAGAGTTCTTCTATCTTCACTGTTGAGCTCTGTGACGAAACATGAAATGACCAACACCATCGAATTGACACCGGTTCCTCTTTCTTTTGTGAAGCCACAAAACAACACTTTATATTATTATCATATAAATTTATTTCTGTTGTCTCAAATGGTCTTCACAAAGAGTCTGCTTGTTCTTACAGACCGTTTCCTGGCTTGAAGTACGTCTATTCACCTGCGTAACTAGACTCCAACTCCGCCGTTAGTTTACTCTCGTGATCAAACTCCAACTCCCCCCAACTGACTCTAAACTTCCTGGCCTCTTGACCTCAGTTCCGGTGACGTAACCAATTAAAAGACACGTTCCCTTAAGGTGATCTTTTCGTCACGTACGCCTGTTTACGGTTATTTTGTTTATATTTAACCTAGCTAATTTATGTGAACATCCTCAGCTAAAACCCATTGCTACACTTTATTTTATAAACAATAAATAACTTCCAATATAAACTATTTTAAGAATATCATTGAATAGATAGATAAACAGATAAATAGACAGATCGATCGATAATAACTAATTAACTTTTAACAGTGTTAATTATTCAACAATAATAGTAGAAAAGGGTTTATATTATTATGCCTTTTATATGATAAAATCCAGGCTTTTATCTTTCTGGGAAAAAAAGTTGCTAAAAAATAATGGATTTTAATAGATTTTAATTCGTTATAAAAAAAAACAACTACTTGTTTATTTTTTTCATTTTTTTTTGGCCGTGCCTACTGAAAACATTTTAAATATCCTCCCAAAAAAAGCTTAAATATGAGGAAGACTTATTAATTGATGTCTAATAATATTTCGCAATAATTAATCTTATCACAACCCCTCCAAAAACGCTTTTGGTAATCTCTGTCACAAACACAATATGGATATAACAATTTAACTATTATGAAACAAAACAGAAGGAGATAAGGCCTGGGAAGTTTCCATTGTGACAACAAAACGGACACTGCTTTACATTTTTCTCGCCTTAAATTTTTTTGGATAATCTCTGGAGATCTCCAGAGCATTTTAAAATATAACCTTATTGTGTTTCTCTCCCTCCCTACCACCGTGAGTCTAAGAGAAATTATTTTCAGAAAATGGCTCAGCAGGTTTCCAAAGTAATACATACATACATTGTTTTCTTTTAAAATTAATACATAATAACATTAGAAACCAAAGAAAAAAAGGCTCCTCTAACAGAAACTGACCCAATTGACCCTCACAGAATGAATATTTTCCTAAATTTTTAGATGTTACACATCAAAGTCCACACAACTTCGGTCCTGGATATGACCTAAAACTATATCCGATGGTGAGGCCGCACCTTGCGGGCCTTGGAGGAGTGTGGAGCCACCCTTTAATTGCCATTGCTCCCAGGTCCACTCTGACCCGGAGCGGTAGTACCTGTTAGGGACCCCACTATGGGTTAAATAGAATCCGACTTAAAAAAAAAACAAAAACAAATATACTCCATTAAAAATCGTTCCTCAAAATAACTAGATTCGGCATTAAATAACCTGAAAAAGGTTGATATGCCGTAAAACAAAACCAACCAACCAACCACACCCCTTCAGACTACCATTTTGAATTATTTTTTTTACTTGTAGCTAGATATGCAAACACATATAGAGACATTTGCCCTTTATATAGTAGATCTCTATTACCTATTGTTAATATTTCATAATAATCTGTGGTTTCCCAAATCCGAATTTTCACGAAGGGCTTCCACCTCCTTTTTACCCTTTTGGCATAAAAATGAATCAAATTATGTATAGCCCACATTATGAGCCTTAATCCTAGCACTTGTTTCCCAAAATTCATAATGTTCAGTTAATTAGTTTAGGAATGAGTTCTATACATACAAATACATAAACATGTACACATAGCCAACTTTATATAAATAGAAATCCTGCATCCTATGTAAGAAAAATGCAAGTTATAAAATTTTATATTATAACGATTTTTCGAAACACAAAATAGTGGAAACGAATTATGTTTCGTCCAGAGTCTAATATATATATATATATATATATATATATATATATATATATATATATATATGAGGGGTGTGCAATAAGTAATGCCCCTGGCCCACTTCCCATAGCAGTAGAGCAATGAAACTTGGCACAGTTATTAGTCTTTCTCTACATAGGTACCACCCAGAATTATGCATTTCTCCCATCGTTTGATGCAGCTCTGGAGACCGTTTTTGTAGAACACCCTAGGTTGGTCCTCCAACCACGACGTGACTTCAGAAATCAAGGCTGCATCATCTGGGAAACACTTTCCTTTCAAAAACAACTTCATGGCTGGGAAGAGGTGAAAGTCAGAGGGTGCAATGTCAGGAGAGTAGGGAGGATGGGGAAGGATTTCATAACCACACACCCGTGCTTCTGATCTGGCGACATGCGAGTTGTGGACCGGAGCGTTGTTCTGCAGAAGGAGGGTACCTTTGCTGATCTTTGCCGCCTCTTGATTTTGATAGCTTCCCTTAATTTCCTCAAAAGTGAAGCATAATAGGCTCCTGTAATTGTGGTACCCTTTGCCAGGAAATCTGTCATCACTACTCCGCCTTGATCCCAGAAGACTGTGAGCATGATCTTGCCAGCGGAGAGCTGTACCCTTGCCTTCTTTGGAGGTGGTGAGTCCAAGTGCTTCCACTGCATTGACTGGGCTTTGGTCTCTGGATCATAGTGATGGACCCAGGTTTCATTCTGTGTAATTAGTCTTTTGAAAAACTTTGACTCATCTTCTTGGCACATCAAATTCATCCTCGAGCACTCGACGCATTCTCGCTTCTGGAATGGTATGAACAACCTGGGAATCCGTCTGGCAGACACCTTATGCATATGCAAATGGTCATGAATGATAGTTTCCACAGACCCTGTACTAATCTTGACATCTTGGGCTATTTGGCGAATAGTAATGCGCCGGTCTTCCAAAATGGCAGCCTCAACTTGACGGACAGATGCCTCCTCAATGGCAGAAGGCGGGGGTGACCAGGTCTGGAAGCTGTTTCCATAGACTTCCGGCCATGTTTGAATTCACGATGCCAGCGTTTTACAAGGTCATATGATGGGGCATTATCATCATAAGTTTCTTTCATTTCATCAAAAGTCTCCTGTGATGTGCGTCCTTTCAAATGCAAAAACCGGATCACTGCTCGACATTCAACAGGCTCCATTTCACACCTGACTCAGTTCAAACATCTGTAAAAAAGAAACCACAATTAGTTCAGAGTTGTAATTTGCCACATATCCCGTATAGATAGATATAAATCATTGCGCATGCAAAATTTTAGCTAAATCAGACAACTGGAAGTGGGTCAGGGGCATTACTTATTGCACGCTCCTCGTATTTCATAATAATCGGTGATTTCCCAAATCTAAATTTTCACAAAGGGCTTCCACCTCCTTTTTACCCTTTTTGCATAAAAATAAATCAAATTATGTATAGCCCACATTATGATTCCTTAAACCTAGCACTTGTGTCCGAAATTCATAATGTTCAGTTAATTAGTTTAGGAATGAGTTCTATGCATACAAATAAATAAACATGTACACATAGTCAACTTTATATAGAAATCCTGCATCCTATGTAAGAAAAATGCAAGTTATACAATTTTATATTATAACGATTTTTCGAAACGCAAAATAGTGGAAGCGAATTACGTTTCGTCCAGAGTATAATATATATATATATATATATATATATATATATATATATATATTTGTCTGTTCACATTCTAATTAATATGTGCGAAAAGTACAGTTTCACAAATTAATTTATATACTGAAAACGAACTTTCATTTCGGCATGTTTTTATTTATTTACACACACACACACACACACATATATATATGTAAATTTATATATATATATATATATATATATATATATATATAAATTTACATATATATATATATACATATATATATATTCGTATTTCTGTCTGTATCTTTGTTTGTTTGTTCACAATTTGATTAATATATACAAAAGGTCTGTTGCCTTAGTCTTCGTTTATTTCTCTATATAGTATGATTCTTTCAAAATATATAATTAAGAGCCTACCTCATTTCCATATTACATTAAGGAAAATCGATTTTACTAAATAGCGGTATATTAGTTAATGTTTCTAGCGATACAATTATTTTAAGTGTTCTAATTTAAAATTGTTATTTAATAAACTTTAAATAACAATGTAATTGATAATATATTTAATTTAATTTATTTGGAATTATTACCGACACCGACTTTTTTTTTTAAAGACGTAGAGTTATTTTCCCTTGGAAACTTGGAAAGATAAAAAGAACAAACTCTTCACCTCTTCACCAAATTAAATAATTTGGTAATCTCAATAAGTTTCTAACTTGAAAAAATAATTTTTGTAGGCAAAAAAATGTTTAGTTTTTTTTTTTGTTTTGTTAAATAGTTAAACAAAAAAAAAATTTACGAATAAACTGAAAAGATTTCATTTGTTTGTTTTTATTATTCTTGAAACGGCTATGCAGAAACTTTGACCGCTTCGAATTCAAACTTAAGCCAAACTTTTAGAAACAAAAAAGCCCGTCTCAATCAAATAAAGCAAATCGAAAAAGGCCTCCCCCGAAAAAGCAAATCGAAAATTTCATTTATTTACAAAAAAAATAAGCCAGTGAAAAAAAGTGCCTTTACAAAAATAACAAAAAAAAAACAAAAAAAAAACGCATATTACGCACGCGTTAATGTTTATAAAGTTATTTTTTCAGGTTCATAAAGTCGTAAGTCGTCATAGAGGAAAAATAGATTCCAAGTAACCTTTTCCCTTCATTCGTGTTACAGGTTCCAGTCTTCTTACTTGACTATTTTATTTATTTATTTATTTATTTTTTACGGTCGTTCGAGCACTCGCTGCTATTTTTATTGAAACAAAAGTTATTTTGATTTAATTTTATATATTTATTGGGGGGGGGTGGCTTTTTAACGCGCGGCAACAAAAAGTGTTCAATATATGGAGAATAGTTCCTTCCCTTTGTATCCCTTCTGCCGAAATGTCTGGTGGAGAGGGTATCATGTACTTCCTTTTAGGGGGCGATTACATTTGCACGTTTTTATCCGTCCTTATACTTTGAAATTGTTGTGGGCTATCGATGTCGCCCATGATGAAAATGATTAATATCCTTAGGTGTGTTCAAACGGAACTTCATTTCAACCCGGGCAATGCCGTGTACCCATACTAGTATATATATATATATATATATATATATATATATATATATATATATATATATATACACTCGTGAGCATTTTGAGTGTTTTTTCCACAACGTGTCGGTCCATGTAACCTCCGATCTTTGTGTTGAACTCAAGACTCTTTCTGTTAAACTCAGGAATCTGCACGAAATTTCGAACTGAACCCTTGATTTAATCGATGGGGTAAGGGATGGGGGTAACCTCCAGAAGAGTGTTACTTTGAACTAAATTTTACTTAATACTTTAACCGTTACGCCATGGGTCGTTGAGAATTATATAAGACTTTCCGTCAGAGTAGAAATCCTAACATTGATTGGACCTTCAACGCCCAGTACACAAACTTGCAAATGAATTTTACTTGCAGACAATTCTAGTATAAATTGGGGGAGGGGATTATATATCTATATATCTATAAAAGTGAACGTGTCTGTCTGTCTGTCTGTGTACATTTCCCTACGCAATAACTCTGTCAATTTTTAGTCTATGGACTCGAAATTTGAAATACCGGGTACTGAGATTTGGGAAAATCGATGTGACGGGTGTCAGCCAGAAATTTGGCTGTTAAGGGGTCAAATTTCAACGATTTGACCTTTAAGAACTCTACCAAACTCCTCCGACAATTTTGGGTCTAGACACTTGAAATTTTAGATATAGGTTCCTTGAACCTGGATCTAACTTAATAAAGTGATTTGAGCCCGAAACTATAAATTTTAAGGGATCATAATAGGGGTCAAATTAAAAAAAAAATTTCTCTTTTTTTTTTTGCTCAGCATACACCTCCAAACACCCAGGCAACGCCGGGCTGAAATGCTAGTATATATATATATATATATATATATATATATATATATATATATATATATATATATATATATATATAAACAGGCTCCTTCGGTCTTTGACAGACTATAGATACCCACATAGGAGTGCCTGCGTGTGAAATTTTTTGTGGCAGGAGGTGTCCAATCTCGATATTGTTAAATACCCGTGGCAAGTAAAATGTATGTACTTGACGACTGGAAACAAATGCCGAGATAAGCGGCCGAGAATTCCAAAATGGTCACCCATTTGGTACTAACCAGGCTCAACTTTGGTGATCTGACAAATATATATATATATATATATATATATATATATATATATATATATATATCAGATCACCGAAATTGAGCATAGGTAGTACCAGACGGGTGATCATTTGGAAATTCTAGGCGCTGTATGTGCTCTCTCTATATATATAATTGTAAAATACACTAAAATATGATATTTTAATTAGTCCAGATTTCGTATATATTATTACAGAGTCGTGATTTCAAAAATAATAAAAATAGCATTTGGGTACCATTAGCTTGAATCGAAACCGAAACTGTAGCATTCAAGCTGGTGACGTTACCACTGTATCAACGTGACACGCATATAAACCGATTAAAAATAAACTAAGATGAATGTATAAAATGTATAAGGATATTTTTCAATTTTGACCCCTTAAAAACTATTTTAACTGGCTAAAGACCCATAAAAGAATAGTCCGTAAAAAGTCCAACCATTTGAGGTTCCTAGTGCCGCTCTGTGACTTTTAGCTTCGGAGGAGATAGAGTTTGAAAATATGGAGACAGACAGACATATAGCCTTTTATATATTAGATTAATTCTATACTAAATCTTCTTAGTAGGTGATCGTCGTCCAGCATATGCGCCTCTTCTTTGAGTCGGCACTACTGGTCTGGTCTTCAATGTTAATCTCACAACAGTTCAGCCGACAGCATGACAGTATTAAGGAAGGTTTCAACTCTTCAAAAGCACATTGCCCAAGTCAGGAGCTCTACGGAAAAAGTCATGACCAAGAGCTATGTGTATGCAATTCTACATAAGTGTGAATAATACATAGAAAGGTGAGGCATGTCGCCTAATAAAATAAGGCTAGAATAATACTGGAAAGTGTTATACGTCGAGATTTTGAAAAGTCCTGTATGGCACCAAGTCATTTTTTTTTAAATCACTACTATAGGTAGGATACTAGCAGAACCTGTGTATCGACGTTGCCCGAGGAGATATAAGAAATGTTAAATAAGAAAAATATTATTAAATATTCTTTTTGAATTGCTAAGGGCCCATGTATGAACGTTGCTCACACAAAGCCAAAACAGATTCCGTAAGGGAATCCCCTCACAAAATAAAAACATAAAACAAATTATACTCTGATTATCTAACCGTTTGATCACACATTTGGTGCTGAATAACCTACACGACGTGATCTATCGAGAATCGGTGTGTCAACGCGATTATGCCGTATATGTGTCGATGTATATAATACGATAGGTTTGACCTTAACGCTGTACACCTTTTCTTAACTGCGTCGTTACATTCTAACGGACCTAACATCTTGTAGACTCCGTCGCAAGGAAACAGAAGAAGGGACACAACCCAACCATCTTTTTTTAACAAAAACCTTTATATCTGGTATTTCTAACAACGCATTTTTCTAAATATTTAAAAAGTTTATTTCTCCTTTTCCGGCCGCGTGTGAGTTTTTTTTTTTTTTTGTCCCTGCTGTGACGTCACCCATATATCTCGAGCAGGTGCTTCTCTCGTCAGGTCTCAAACACCTCTTCTCCGAACACCTGTGTCCTTTTATTTCTGCCGTGACGTCAATTCGCGCAGCTGGCTTGGTCATTTGCATAACTTTATTCATCTGCTGCTATCAGCGTCAGCGGATCTATGACATGATCGCTACTAATCTGATAATGTGTTTAGCGTTATTATGCATTTTTTTTTTTTTTAGAAAACCCATAAAATACTGTAAATGCATGCAATATCGGTGAGCAAAAGCCAATCTTTTTGTTTCAATCGTTTATGGGACAGTAATTCAAGTAACCTTATACATCAAACGCCGCACAACAAAACTATTGTAAGATATCCGTTATTTTGATTCACAGTTCATGCATTAAACATGGATTCCAAACATATCTTTCATTAGAACGAAAGGCTAGGAGTGAAAGTGCGGTTAACACTTATTTATAGTCGACAATTTTGAAAGACAAACAACGTACGTTATTCAAAGCACTAAAAGATATTCAGCTCTCAATATAGCTTTAAGATAGGAACATTGATTAGATTCTTCAGACTTAACTGCAATAAACTCTAGTAAGAAAACTTCAGCATACATGATATACAAATAACAACAGTTGTATGTGAATAGAAGAAAAATATGGATACATAATGCACTTGTTACAATATACGTATTTGCAAGATTTGTTTTTGTGTATGGTTTTATTTCAGTTCTTTTTGTGGTTTTTAAGATGAACTGATTAAGATGATTCACTGCAGCTGTTTGGAAAGATACAATACTCTAAGGTGTACATGCAGAAGGCACAGACTAGAATGTACCTGTGCATGTGGACATTGCCAAGATGGCAACTGTGACAATATGAGAAATGCTCCAGTCATAGATGTTGAGTATGAGAAGGAGGAAGTGTGAACAACTTTGAAAAAACATTATGACTTATGTGAATCAGGGTGGGGTAGGGGCAACCATAGATATGGTATGAGGGGTAATTCAACATCACTAGCAACCATTTCATGTGAAAGATTGACTCTGAAAACACGGGTAAAAATGGAAGATTTCCAGAGTTTGACAGAAAGATTCCCAGAGTTTGACAAGATACATCTGAAGAAAGTCGGAGGTTACATCAACCGAAACGTTATGAAAATAACCCTCAACATGAGAAATAGTCCGAAGAGCAAAATGATACGAAAGGAAGAGTTGTTTTTTGCAAAGGCGGCACTTTTTATCAAGGCCTGAAGGCAACTAGAGGATACAGACTAATAAGGATGAGGTGGTCAATGAGGCAACATCGTGATGATCAGTAGTGGTGGAAATTGGGTAGAATTTGATTATTTAAGGAGGGAGGGGGTTCAACAAGAACTTGTTTACATTGGACTTGAAAACGACCATCCATTATGTCATTCTTATGGAATATAATATAGGGTTCAAGGTTGGGAGCAGGAGTATGCTTCCTTGAAGAAAAATAGCAGCTGGTTTAGTTCTTCGTGTTTGCATTTATTCTTCTAAGATGCCATTGTAGTGTTTTTTTTGTTTTTTTTTTCTTTCCATCATTCGGTAGACTCTGGTTATTAAGGGGGCGTGTGGTAGAAAGAATACAAAAGGTATTGTTTCTTTAAAGATGACATGTTTTGATTTGTAGGTGTGTCGACCATAAAGGTTCCCATTGTCTGGCAAAACAGAAACACGTAAAAACAAAGTCAGAAGCAAAAGTGAACGCCGATTGTCTTATAAAAAGATATGAAAGATAAAGAAAATCTAATATATAAACGACTATATGTCTGTCTGTCTGCCTCCATATTTTCAAACTTTATCTCCTCCGAAACTAAAAGTCGCAGTGCAGCGCTAGGAGCCTCAAATAATTGGATTTTTTCACACATCGTTCTTTTTATGGGTCTTTAGCCGGTTAAAAATGTTTTTAAGGGGTTGAAATTGAAAGAATCGCTAAATATTTTGTATATTCAACTTAGTTTATTTTTAATTTTTAAAGTTTAATCGGTTTATATGCTTGTCACGTTGGTGCAGTGGTAACGTCACCAGCTTTGACTGTTACAGTTTCGATTCTAGCTAAAGGCACCCAAATACAATTTTTTTTTTTCACTTTTGAAACCATGACTATAATAATACATACGAAATCTGGACAAATTAAAATATCATATTCAAACATATTTCCCCCCCCCCCGAGAAAACAAGCTCCCCCATCCCCACCCGCTAGTACTCCAGTATAAAAACAGATAATCAGGCCGTAAAATTATTACTCGATACAGAAAGTGATATCTTGGTATAAACGAACAAAATTTGAAAAAATAGGGTTTTCCACGGTTAAAGAACGCAGAAAAAAAAATGCTAGAGGGGTATCAGGTAAAAATAAAAATTCAAACGAGAATTAAAATGTAAGATTTCGTTCATAAGGAAAAGCTCATGAATCGAAACTGCATGTACTTCCTGGTTCAGAACATCTTTGTCGGTCTAAACTGGATTGTACTATTTGACTTATGGGAATTATTTCTGTAACGATGTTTTAGGTGAATAAATGTAGATGCATTACTCTCCTAATAATTATTTAATTAATAATCACAAAAACAACAAAGCACCTCCTGGAAACAAATAACAACAAAAGGGATTTATTGCAGAAGAAAGATGAGATTGTTTCTCGAACTGAAAAGAAAGAAATGGCAAAGGAATCTGCCTGGCTGTGTGTCGTCTGCTGATGGTCGGGTAGGTTAGCGACGGATGGCAGTAGTCAGCGAGTAGCGGTGTTAGAAGTGCTGTGAGAGAGATCTGTTCTGGTCGCTGGCTGGTGTCTCTCTGCCCAAATCAGCTGAGTTTCCAAAGGGCTAAAAATAGTCCTTTAAGGGACAGCTAAAAAGCAATGCGCTCTGCCAACCGATTGGTCAGTCTTACCGAATCACATTGGCAAAGGGCATTGATCCGCATATATAAAATAGTTCGTTAACCGCTACAATGTAACGTTAACGTCATAGAGAAGAATAAAACGAAGCATACCTATAGATTTATTACGGATTTGAAAAGCGAATTCCATTGCGTTTTTCTTTTTTTTCTTTTTTTCAGAAGGTCTCGGTTTATGAACAAAAAACAAGTTTACTGCGAATTAAAAGAAAATGCTATACCGATTTTTTAAACCCAGAAAGAAAACTACTGTTTTTGACACTGGCCGCAATTAGTGAAGAATTAAAAAGGTCGGAAAAAGTTGGCATAATTTCAAAAGTCGATTACTCGGATTGGGCATCTCCAACAGTATATCTATATATCTATAAAAGTGTAATTGTGTGTGTGTGTGTGTGTGTGTGTGTGTGTGTGTGTGTGTGTGCACATTTCCCTACCAAATAACTGTCACCTTTCAGTTTAGAGACTCGAGATTTGACATAGGATTATTGAGATTTGGGAAAATCCTTTTAATCCATTTTCGGCCAGAAATTTGGTTGTCAACAGGTCAAAGTTCAATGATTTGACCTTTGAAAACTCTAACAAACTCCTCCGCCAATTTTGGATCTGTGTACTTGAAATTTTAGATTTAGGTTTCTTGGACATGGATCAAACTTTTTAACTTGATTTTTGGCCAAAACAAAGGTTAAGGGGTCAAAATTGGGGTCAAAGTTTTTAAAAAGTTGACCTCTGTGGTCTCTACCAAATTACTCGGCCAATTTTTGGTCTAACATTTAAAATTTTCGATAAAGTGTATTCAGATAAAGAACAAGCTTCTTAATCGGTTTTTGGCCGAAAATTTTGCTGCCAAGGGGTCAAAGTTCAAAAGATTTGACCTTTGCAGTGCCTAGCAAACTATTCAGCTCCTTTCGGTCTAAACATTTGAATTTTTACATAAAGGGTATTCAGACATGCAGCAAGCTTTTTAATCAGTTTTTGGGCAAAAATTTGGCTGTCAAGAGTTGAAAGTTGAAAGAGTTGACTTTTGCAGGCTTTAGCAAACTCCTCCGCCAATTTTGGTTCTAAACACTTAATTTTAGATGTAGGTTACCTGGACATGAATCAAACATTTTAATATATATAATATATATATATATATATACATATTATAAGGTAAAATTAAGGCCAAGAACAATGCGAGATTTTTTTTTTATATAGAGTAAAATTATTTTAACTCTAAACAACAGTAATTTTTTTTTCTGTTGTATTCAATGGTGTTACAAATCTCAATATATTTCAGACTTATTAGTCCTTTTTCAAGAGAAGACAGCGGAAGAGTGTTCTTCATGAGTGCAAACTCTGTCTGGCCGAGACTGAGGGATATAAGTAGGTTGTCGTTTGCTTGAAGCATTGTTGAAGAAAATTATAAGGTAAAATTAAAGCCAAGAACAATGCGAGATTTTTTTTTTATATAGAGTAAAATTATTTTAACTCTAAACAACAGTAATTTTTTTTTCTGTTGTATTCAATGGTGTTACAAATCTCAATATATTTCAGACTTATTAGTCCTTTTTCAAGAGAAGACAGCGGAAGAGTGTTCTTCATGAGTGCAAACTCTGTCTGGCCGAGACTGAGGGATATAAGTAGGTTGTCGTTTGCTTGAAGCATTGTTGAAGAAAATTATAAAACTAATAAGTCTGAAATATATTGAGATTTGTAACACCATTGAATACAACAGAAAAAAATTACTGTTGTTTAGAGTTAAAATAATTTTACTCTATATAAAAAAAAAATCTCGCATTGTTCTTGGCTTTAATTTTACCTTATAATTTTCTTCAACAATGCTTTAAGCAAACGACAACCTACTTATATATATATATATATACATAAAGTTATAAACAATACATAGGGCCCGAGCAAAGCCGGGTTGAACTGCTCGTATAAAAGAAAAACCAAAAAGACTATGTGCTGAATGACTGTATGAAAGACCATGCATATTTTCTACCATCTCCAAGAGATATAAATTTAATGGAGATTAAGTGTTTTCCAAGATTTTCTCTGAAGCTTATCTTCAGGTTAAAATCAATGCAGTCATCATCAGCGGTCCTGATGTTTTAACAGTGTCGGCGACCACGTCTCTCCTAAACTGTAGAGTCATGGTAATCTCGGGAAAACAAGTAAAAACGTTAATTTCCCGTTGCTTTCTATCTTGATTCAGGGAATGCATCTCTCCCAGTGAGTTAAACGTGCCCCATATACCAGCCTGGAAATTTCTACGATTCAGTGCGGTACATACAGCACATAGCCTTCCCAAATGGTCACCCATCTGGTACTGGCCAGGCTCATCGTTGTTTAACTTCGGTGAACCGGTGCGCCAGCGTGATAGTGCCAGAGTACCTGACAATAAACACGCATAAAGAAACTTTTTTTAAAACTGAATCGTCTTCCTTTTGAATTGAATGTTCTCCAAGCCTATTTCAACAAATAATGGAGATAATGTTGGCTGGTATGGAACATACAATTTCATATTTAAGAGATATTTTGATTAAAAGCGAAAATGAGACGCAACATAAAGCCTACATTACAATAGTTCAAAGAACTCAGGATTACGGGTCCAAGTTGAGAGTTTAAAAATGCGAGTTTTTTTCTAAAGATGTAGAGGGCAGGACAGGGTGGTCTGCTTTTGTTATAGACGATCCCGTCCTCATGTGTAGTCAAATGAATTGACTTGTAGAGTGATTGAGAAGCAAAAGGTCGCATAATGATGACGAAAACATACGGATATATATATTAGTGAAAGAATGTAGATTTATTTACATAAGTGTACATGAGAAATAATAAGGATATAGATAGTAAGAATGAGAGTTCGTTGAGAATAAGTGACGTTAATTGCGATTAGAGAGGCTGGCGGGCTAGTCAGGAGCCCTGGTTGGATGGCCATTCCCAACTGGAGTGGTTCTCGTTACATGTTGACTGGTCGAGAGTTCAGCGGAAAAGAGAGAAAAATATAAGAAACAGGAAGTCACGTGGCTGTGTCACTCTCCGGTTATCAGAGTTAAAGGGCGACAATCGAGTTAGCCTGGTAAAGTTGCTAAACTCTAGACTTCCTATGGGGTTAGTAAAGTACTATAGAATTTATATCCCAAAAGTATATGGTATGAGAGCTCCGTTTGGTAAAAAATGGCGCAAAGTGGATTTGGTTAGAAGAATGCGAACGAACTTTAAAAAAATAAAAAGTTGCTTGATAGCAGACCTACTGTCAGTGGATTTCAAACCCAAGAAAAAATCATTATAATAGTAGATTCTAATAATGAAGAATTGGGTGTGAGAATTACCTTACCGACGAGTAAGGCGGGGTGTGTAAAATACGTTAAGGCTTGCAACAAAATGGCGTCGTTGCTTACAAGCAATATTTTCTTGTAACAGTAACAAACTGGTAACGTAGATTAATTTAACACACGTGTATTAAAAAAATAAAATGCCGACTTTTTGTTCCGCGAGATTTGACGAGACTTGATAGCGTCTAGATAACATGTTCAAATCCGGCCACCCGGTGTCGGGTGACAGAAAAGTAGCCTAGCACAATACAGGATGGAAAGATAAAATTGTCGCCAATCTTTTCTTGTTACGGTAACAAACTGGTAATGTGCCCTCTGACTGAAAACTAAACATTAACTACCAAAGGAAGACCGAGTATCGCATATTTTATATAACGAATCTCTCGCTAACCGAGATTTGGCGAGTCTAGCGTGTCTATGCTGCAATAAAAATTGTAGTGTGCATAGTGCGGGTGTTATTCGATTAAGAAAGAACGCGAAAAAATCTTAAACTCGAAACCTGACCGACACAAGACAAAAACGTGTCTTATGCAAGCGGAGACGCGATCGAGTTTGACGATATAAAAAGCCAGCATTTCTTCAGTTGAGGAAGTTTTTTTTTGGGGGGGGGGGTATCGGTGTACTTTGCAATCTGTGGCAGTTGAAGAAAGATTGTGATAACGTCGAAAAGGGAACAGGACAAATTTTTATTACGTGTACTTCGACGCGGCGAATTTGGCGATCTGAAAATCATTCTGCTTTTTTCTGTAACCTTCAACGATTAGATACGTAACGCATCAAAATCCGGGCACCCGTTTTTGTTTGTTTGTTTTGTTTTTTTTTTAACGGTCCTTCGTCGTCCACGCACGAGAGTGTCTTACTTTCTCATTCTAACCCTAACCCTCGGTAAGTTTAACAATTCCAAGTTCTCACAGTACTGCTTCACAAATTCAAGAACAGATCTACAAAGCCAACAGCATATTTATCGAGAATGTTGCTGCCTACAGAATGAAATCACTGTCAGATACACTAAGTTTAGAAATAATGTATGCAGAAAAATGGTTTTCATACGAAAGAGAATTTATTCTGCAAATAGAGCACAAATCCTTGATAATATTTGGTTTGAAAAAATGTATATACTAACTCATACGGCAAATCTACTACATGATAATGAACTATAATTTTTTAATAGAATATGCACCTTCAAAGATCACGCCGATAGGTTATCAAGACTGATATCTGAATACAGTAGAGCTCCGGGACTCGGCATTAATAATTATTAACAAAATAAAGTACAGTATATAATGCACATGTATATAATGCACATGTATATAATGCACATGTATATAATCAAATAACACCGTAAGGTGGGGAAAATACCGTAACCAGGGGCTGGAAAAGCATTGTCTTCCACATCATAACCTGAATAATCGGATTCTACGGCTACCGTACCCCGCGGTTCTACTGCATATAAAATCACCCTAAGAAACAGTAATAGCGGCGCTAAGAGACGAAAGTCAATTGTCGGAACTGTTATGCAATACTATTAGAGAATTTCCGGTTTAGCTAGATGTGGAAAAATTTCCTTAGAAAAATGTAAAAGTAAATCTGGTTGAACTAGAAAAACTAAAAATGGGAATAGTGTGTCACCTTGTTTTAATATGCGAACAGGTATTGTTATACATAGAGTAGTATTGCTGGTTACTTTGCAAAAAGAAAATGTTAAAGGAAATTCACACGGGTCATCCGGGGATTTTACGAATGCTATCTTTAATGAAAAGTTATACTTAATGGCCGATGGTGGACACAGGTATAGATAATTTGGTGAAACAGTGCAGAAGATGCCAGCTGACGGCGAAGGAGCCACTGGTAAAGATTCGACCATACCAAAGACATGTCCTATTGCATATCAACTATGCAGGATCCATAAATAGATGCAATTAGTTGATTACTGTGGGTAGTTTCACTAAGTGGTCAGAATTTTGGGGTTTGTATTACTGTACACAGATTCGAAAAAGTTGTCAAAAAATATATAACAAATAAATGTTATCAAAGGCAAGATAAGTTACTTTTCTACCTAACTGGATAATTATTTTGTGTTTTTAATGTAACATGTTTATTCAGCTTGAAAAACAGTGTTTAACCGATATATTGGAAAATTTAAAATGGCGCCGAACACGGTAAGTTTGGGAAAATGAGTTCCAAATAAAAAATATATACAAAATACTGTTAGAAACTGAATATATGTTACCGTGATATAAGCTGACATTTATTCGGTGTGTTTTTAACAGTATTTTGTATAGTTTTTATTTTTAACTCGTTAGGGACCTGCAGCTGGCAACACAGTTGCAACCGTCACTGGACAACGGGGGCGACTCTGGGTCTGAGGCTATTGAGCCATCACTGGTTCGCACCGGCTCCATCAAGTAATGACTCAGATGTCAGTAAAAACAAGTGAAGCATGCATAGTACCTCGTGAGTGCACAATGAACGAGGCATGAAAAATGACTAAATTCAACATTTGCCCCCCCCTCCCATTTAGCCCCTAAAGTCCCCAGGGGACGTCAAATCTTGGTGAAAATGAACAAACGGTGCAGATGTAAATTTGAGTTCTGCACCATGCAAAAAAAAAAAAAAAAGAAATGACTACGTTCATCATCTTCGCGTTTGGAGCTGGTATTATTCCTTAGCGTGAGGCTTCAGCGTACATTTTAGCATCTCTCTAGGCGGCTCAACCAGTCAGTATTTATGACTTAACCAGCCAATCATAATCTTGCAAGGGGGAAAGACTCGGATGTACTCATAATTATTACAGTACCTGATTGAAATTTTTTTCCGTGAAGTTTTATTTTAATATTTTTTCTAGGATCTGGAAATAATCTGTTAATTATTTTTTTTTTCTAGAAATCTTTTCTTTTTTTAAAAAAACTTTGAAGTGATGACGTTTGCCAAAAATAAAAGTGTCAGTTGGCAGGCAGACTCGAACCTGTACCGCGAAGGAGGAAAAGAACGTGAAAAAAGTGACGTTTTTTGCTGTTACCAAACCAGAAGTGACGAATGTTTAAATTAAGGCTAGTCAATCGAAAGGGGGGATGACTTTTGAAAATATCGGCGAAAAAAGCAACCCCTTCCACTAGAAAAGTGAAGAAATTAATGCTTTTAGCAAATTTTTCGATATTTGTCGTCCGAAGGGTTGAGCTTCAAAACGATACCAATCTCGTGAAAATCTGTCTCCTCTCTCGAAAGTTTTAAGCAGAGATACATACATACATTTAAACAGACAGATGAGATTTATATTATAGAAGATGTCCAATTTATTTCGTTATTATTCCTTCTTCCCAATATATTTTTTCAGCCCTAAATTTCTTGCAAAAATTTAGCAGCGTGTATACTTTAATCATCCGATTTCTATGTTTGAAGATTTTTTTTCGCCGGAATAAGCAACAGCCTCTCGAACACAGAGCGAATTTTTCTTGCAAACATTAACTTTGCTAGCGATAAACGTACGTTGTATTCGGGTTTGGCGTGATTCTGTATACTGCCCCACGCTGTCCGGTACTGTCGAACAAACAAACAAAAATAAATAAATCTGACTTGGCTTTTTTTTTTCTATTTTAGCAAAAGGCATTATTACCGTTATTTCCAAACAATACCGGCTTCTTGTTTTATTGTTTTTTAGGGGTTTTTTGTTTTGTTTTTGTTTTTTGTTGTTTTTTTTTTTTTGTTTTGTTTTGTTTTTGGTTTTGGGTTTTTTTTTTAATTTATTTATTTTTATTTTTATTTTTATCTATTTATTTTTTTTGTTTTGTTTGTTTAGTTTTTTTTTTGTTTTGTTTTTTTTTTGTTTTGTTTTTTTTGTTTTGTTTTTATGCTTTTTTGTTGTTTTTTTGTTTTGTTTTTTTTTTTTTGTTTTTTTCTGTTCATTCTGTTTGCCATGAGATTACCAAAACCTCGCCGTCTTGACACCAGCTTAAAAGTCTTTCACCACCACCACAAGGCCACACGTCCATATGGTCCAATACGCACTTTCCTTCTCTCCTTGATCACATGCTGGCCATAACCAGTCAATTCTCCTCTTCGACTTTGCCCATCCATCTTTCCCGGCGCACACCTTGTTTCTCTCACCAACCACGTGGAGTATTTTTCCTTTTTCTTGTGACGCGAGTCTGTGCACACTTTCTAATTTGCATATGGGCTTTAACGGCTACTGCTGCTAATATCTTCATAAGTTAGCCATCTTACAGTTTCTGCTGATATTTTCACACGCGCCCACACGCGCTCTGTTACAAATTAATAAAAAGTGGGCATATACAAATACAGTGGATATAGATAATAGCAGGTTAATATATAAACATTGTGTAGAGAGTTTTTGTTTGTTTTGGTGATGTGTGTTGTTGAATATACGGCACAATTACATTGACACACCGGTTCTCGTCAGATCACCGGAGTTAAGCAACGTTGAGCCTGGCCAGTACTAGATGGGTGACCATTTGGGAAGGTGAGACGCTGTATGTACTGCAAGGTAAAATACCAGGTTGAGAAACTGGCGCGGTCTATTCTTCTCTCGAGGGTAGATGGGACTCTCTTAAGCTGTGGTAGGCACCCCATCTAGCGATGGCGCCACGATAAAAATGAGGCATCAAGTATTCAGCTACGGACAAGATTTGGGTCCTGGATATGATCTTAAACTATATCCAGTGGTGAGGCCCCAGCTTGCTGGGGCTTTGGAGAGTGTGGAGCCACCCTTTAATTGCCCCGGAGTGGTAGTACCTGTTAGGGTCCCAACTATGAGAAACCGACTTGAAAACAACAAATATATTCTATTAAAAAAAATTCTTCAAAATCTTTGGATTCGGCATTAAATAACCTGAAAAGGATTGATATGCCGTAAAACAAAAACAACCAAAACAACCAAACGGACAAGATTTTAATTACACTACAAACTCGTGTAGTGAGTTCAATCTTGGCTACGGCCGCGCTGGATGGATGGATGGTGTCGTTGAAGGAAACAATTCTGGTGATAATTCTTATAACTAAGAAAGAAGACACGGACAAAATACCAAAAGACAGCAATGCAAAAGAAGAAAAACAAGACTCAATTCTGCAACAAAATATGAAGGTGGCATTTATTTCAAAGAAATAGATATCACCTTTATATTTCAAAGAAATGGATATGTGACTGTGTAGAAAATTTTGTGATTTAGTGAATCAACAGTAAAGATGATCATAAGGGCTATGACAAGAGAATATTCTTATCATTGTTTTGACTCTCGAGTCACGGTTAGACACAATTAATCAATCGAGAACCACATCACTATCTCAAAACATAAGATATTAACTGATATATACTCGAGAGTCAAAAATTTCCCCCACTCTTTATCTGTGCCAAAACCAAAACGTAGATTCCTTGAACAAAGCTTCTTTCTTAGAAGTGCGCGCCTGTGGAACTCTGTTCCGTCTGCCTGTTTCCCACCTGACTACAACCTGGATGTCTTCAAATCCAACGTAAACAAATTCCTGATGAACCGTCCTCTTAAGTAAGACACTTTATCAAATCTCAACACTAACGTACTGTACACGCAATAACCCTTATCCCTGAGTGGCTTCCGGGCCTTAATAGGTGGTGTCCACCTTGTAAATAAATAAATTAATTAATTAAATAATGAAAAGAATATTCTCTTGTCATAGCCCTAATGATTTATCATTACGGTAGAATAGTGATGATGTTTATCCTGGTTGAAATGTCCTTTTGTTCCTTTCTTTTTGGTAGTTATTGGTACTGCTAGAAACCCAGCTGACAAAACATTTATTGGGTGGGTTTCAAACAGAATTTTTTATATATATTTTTTTTTATTTGTAACTCATTGTCGAGATTTCGAAGATATAAGATACCACGCTGCCATTTTTTTTCTTGTGCTTGCGTACTGCTCGACACTACTTGTTTTCGAGCCGAATAAACATTTTACATTAAATGAAACCAATAAAACCTTATCCAGCTAAGTAGAAGAGTAACTTATCTTGCCTTTGGTAACATTTAGTCGTTATACATTTGTTTTTTTTTTGTCTTTTTACCATTTTTTTTTTCGAATCTCTGTGAATTGTAAAACAAGCCCGATTTTTGTAATTTTTTAATATGTAATGCTTGAAATATTTCTACACTAATAACGTTGTTTGTTTTGTTTTTTTTGTTTTTTTTTTTTACAAAGATGTCACCACTTATCACCACTCGAGGATAAGGGTTAAAGAGTGTACACTAGTCAAAAGGACAATATCATAGCAATCGTTTGAAGTGTAAATATATCAAGAATTTATTTACGTTGGACTTGAAGACAGCCATATTGTAGTCTGCTGAAAAGCAATCAAACGGAAGAGATGTCCACAGGTGTGCAGGTCTAAGAAAGAAGCTTTCTTCATGAAATCTACGTTTAGGTTTAGGCACAGATAAAGAGTGGGGGAATTATTGATAGTGTTTTCGGCTAGACGAGTGTTTCTTGTGAATGTTTAGCGAGGGGGGGGCTATAAATTGGAGCTCAGACGAGCATTTGCAATGAAAATAACGATAAAGCAGAGACAAGCTCGCAACGTCTCTTCTGTGAGAAAGAGATTGCAGGGAAAAGAAAAGGGCATCCCTTACGAGACTACAAAGTCTATTTTGAACTCTGTCAAAGCAAGATAAGATCTTTCTAGCAGCTCCTGCCCAGATGTGACAACAATACTCTATCCTTGGACGTACCTGGCTCTTATATAGATAGAGAATTGCATCAGCAGTGAGATATCTACTGGATCGATAGGATCCCACCATTTTTCCAGACACCTTGGCTGGAAAAATGTTTATATTAACATTATTTGTTTGAATTTAATTCGTTTTTATTTTCAACTTATCGTCTGTTTTTGTTTGTTTTTTGTTTTGTTTTGTTTTCAGATAAACTAATTTGTCGTTCGTTTTCGTCTTAAAAATAATTTATTGTTGGTTTTCATTAAAAAATATCGTTCGTTTTGATTACTAGAAAGATATTGTTGTTCGTTTTAATTTTTTAAATATTTATCGTTTAATTTTATGTTGATTGTTTAATACTTGTGTGTTGCCTAAATTCATATTTCATGTTTTGCAGCATTTGATTGTCTTCTGCTTCAAGCATTCGTAATTTTCGAGCCATATTTTTCTATGTTTATATTGAATAAAGTTTTACTATAAATCGAATCGTGCTCCTTTTTTTTTTCTTCTTTTTAAATGTAATTTATAAGTAAATAATGAACGTATTTTAGTCTTTAAAATCCATGAAACAACGAAATGTTTAATTATTTTTAACGCATAAACACAGCTTTTCCGTTTTAAATTCTTTTTTTTCTTTTTCTTAATATTGAATGAGTTTCAGTACAAATCATGTTCCTTATTTATCTCTTTTTTAACGAAATTTTTAAGTTTTCAAATACGTTTTGTAAAATTGTTTGATTCATTACCGACAGTTTGACTATTTGACAGGTCTTGCTTGTTAGGACCTCAACGATGACGTCATTTTTCAGCTCACGGGCCTTATTGACATGTATTAAGGTCACGTTTTTAGACGATTTTAAAGTATCTGCGCAAACTTGTGAGTTCGGAAATGTTTCTTGTTGCGTGGGTCATAGACATCTACCCACGAGCGAAGGCTGTTTTTAGTGATGTTCTCACGCGCATTGGTTAAAATAAACTAGAAAAACGTGTGTTTATTTAGAATTAAAACAAAAATACAGAAAAATCCTTATGATGTACGTACCCGCCAGTGAACAAAGATGTCATATTCCAAAAAATCATGTAAATTGATCAAGTGTTTTTTTTTAACTAAGAAAATCAATTTTTTATGAAGCGAGACTGTTCTATAAATAAAGGGGAGACAACTCAATTCGAACTATTAAGATTAGTCATATAATTACTACACTTTCCTACTAAAATCGCTAAAAATCGTAAAAACTAATTTTCTATGTTAAAAAAAATTGATTAATGAGTTGTCTCCCCTTATTTATAAAACATAAAGTCTCGCTTCGTCATTAATTTGATTTTCTCAGTTAAAAAAAAAATAGATCAATTTACGTGATTTTTGGAATATAACATTTTTGTTCCGTGATGAGTACATACATCAGAAAGATTTCTCTGCAAATATTTTTAGTCGCGTGCAAGCGACTCTATGTCACTCTGTCGGTCAGTCGGTTGGTCTGTCTGTCGGTCGGTCTGTCCATAACAATTTTGTGCTTGGCCTTTTTGGTTAAGATCAAAGGTCTGTTTTTAATAGATGCTGTTCTTAGCTTTAAAGCTTTTTTTCTTGGCCTTTTGGCCCAGAAAAAAGTGCCCGGAACACTCTGACGAGCTTTTTGTTTGGGTAGCGTTTTATCCGCACCCCCACTTTGTCTGTCTCTCTGCTCTCCGCCCCCCTCTCGACCTCGAGGGAGGGTCGGAAACACTTTCTGGCTTCCCCATACTAACTTCTCACTCCCTCTCTTAGTTCTATCTCTCCTCTTGCCACCTTTAGGCGCCACTTCTTTTTGACGCCAAAGTCGGCTCCCCGCTTGGGACGCCATCTCCACGTCACTTTTCGGTGATTTTTAAAAGAAGAGGGAACAAAAGGGACACCTCCAGCCAGGGGGCCACCAATATGGATACCCCCAGCCAGGGGCCTACTGCTCCTAAGGAGGACGACTCCCCAACAGGAGGAGCAAAAACAGCAACTACGGACGGGGCGTACCGCCCAGATATGACATCATTGGACGCTCCCCAGGAAGGGGAAAATTTACCAACAGCTCCTCCCGAGGGCGACTCCCCCAAAGGGGAGCAAAACTAGAATCCGTCGTAGTATCTCACTCTGACCACAAAAAGGAGGTGCCAGGCCAAAAGGACAATAAAGGGGACAACGCTCCCCAGGAGGGCTGCTCCCCCAAAAGGAGAGCAGATCAAGAAAATGAGAGGGCATACCGCCTGGACCTCACAAACGAGGAAGGGGCAGATGGTCTCAAAGTAAACAAAAAAGATCATGCTCCCCAAGAGGCCGACTTCCCAAAACGGGAAGCTGCTCCCGAAAAAGACTCTAACCAAGGAGAATCAGGCCCAAAAGACACTGAAAAGGGAGCCACCCCCCAAAAAGCGACACTCCCACAAAAGGACAGACTAAAATATCTGGGGAAGCAGGAGCGTCACCGATAAACAGGAAGGGGCGACCTCCATAAAAGACCAAAAACGGTCTAATCCTACCAAAGACCCCATACCAACACCAACACCACCAGGAGGGTTTGTATAGATGAAGACCGTAAAAAAAACAACTGTCCCCTTAAGAGTATAGAGACCTGTACCTGACAAAGTACAGACAATACATAGAGGGAGCAGATATAAAACCCATACCGGGTGCCTGGGAGGCGATTGAGGGCAGAGTCCTGTCCCTCGCCATTTCCGATATACTGGAAAACCACCTCCTGGGGATGAAGAAGGAAGACATGGCAGCGCTCCCCCCACAAACTTAACATCCCGGTACTATACCTGTACCAGAGGAGCTTCGCCGTGTGGGACATCCTCCTACCCACCAAGGACGATGTGGAGAGACTCTCCCTCCAAGAAATAAAGCATGGGAGCATCAAACAAATACCCAAATACCAGAAGGACTCGGGTGCAGGTATTTAATGTGCCAACCCAAATACCTGCGGAACTGCTAGGATGCCTCTTCAGCCAGTACGGTGAGGTGGAAAAGGTGACCCCAGTAAGGTCAAAAACTGGGACTCACCTGGGCTGCTACACAATAGCAATGAGGCTGAAGAGGGAGGGTGTTCGGGTGATACCAGTGTTGGTGACATACAAGGATGCCAGCATGATAGTAGTGGTGGAGGGCCGTCAATCGCACCACTGGTTCTGCCAAAAGCAGGGCCACATGGCTAGGAGCTGCCCCCAAAGGGTAACCCCTAATCAAACGACCCAAAAGGCAGTCAAAACCCCTGAGACGGCACCCGTGCCAAAACAGGCGGCAACAACCCCTACAACCGCGGCACCAACACCAGCTCCAAGGAAAACCCAAACCACCCAAGAGTCCAAGGAGGAGGAATGGAGCACAGTAATGAGACAAAAACGGAAGCCCATAATCCCTTCCGCCAACGTCCCACCACCAGCCCAAAAATTGAGGCAGCAACCTCTGCAAATGCAGCAACAACAACAGCCACTGCAGCTGATACTGTGCAAACAGCTGCAGCAACAACAACTACCGCAGCAGCAAGTGCAGCAGAAGCAGCAGCAACGACACCAGCGAGAGCAGCAGCAACAAAAACAGCCTCAGCAGCAACTAGAGGAGCAGACACACCCAACGGTCCCCACAATAATCGGGATCAAGCTGAGAAAAGACTGCTCCTCTGAGGATGAATCTGCAAGTGAGAGGGAGAAGAACTCAACCTCACCTCTCCCCGGTTCATTCGAAAGAATAATAAAAAAAAAACAAGAAAAGGGGAAGAAAAGGTGGCCCCCACTCCCTGTGAACATACACCACTCCTAACAACAAAATCCACTTCCACCTCCAAACCAGATACTGCATCAACACCAGACACTGCACCAACACCAGACACTGCATTAACACCAGACATCACACTAACAACAAACATGGCACCAACACCAGACACTACACCAGCACCAACACCAGACACCATACAAACACCCATCCCCACACCAATGCAAACTGAGCCACCACTCCAAAAAGAAAAGGAAAAGAATGAACTGAGGGAAGGGAGAGACTCCTCTGCCTCTCGCAGACCAACCAGATTAAAAGCCCGAGGAACTATGTTATGTACACCCTCTATCTGTGGCAACAGACATTTCCCATCAGCAGAAGAAAAACTTAAAACCTCTGCTCGATTACAAACAGATAGAGGGGAAAGATGTAAATATCCCCTCAAATTTCCCAGATGCCCCGCTCCTAATAACTTTTGTCAGAATTCCAGAGGCCTGCAAGACCAACTTGTGGACAAGGCTGCAGGCCACTGAGGGGGCGTTTCTGGAAATCGAACTGGTTAAGAAAAAAGACCCTTCTCTTGACGAACTGTCAAAACAATGCAAGGGAAGGGTCCCAGTGTTGGTTCATCCGTCACAGGGCCATGAAATTAATTTATCCTTTGGACATCGGCAGCATTGCGAGAGAAGGTCAGGATATAAAAAATCTGACCACCTTGAGCATGGCACATAACGTTGGCATCCTCTCCCCGGCTGACTTCGGAGCTGAGTGTGACAAACCCTAAGGTAGGTACCATGGCTTTGAATTTCGCTAGTTTGAATGCGAGTGGCTTCAGATCATCGGGCCGTGCAGCTCGCCTCCGGCACGACCTCTTGTCCCTGGGAGTGGATGTGGCTGTGATTCAGGAGACGCATTTCATTTTCTCTGTGGAGTGTCAGGTGCTGGCCCGAGATTTTGAGGTTTTTTCAGCATATGGCAGCCCGCGGGGGAAGGGAGTTTCCGTGCTGGTTAAACGTACCCTGTCGGCGACAGTCGACGTTGTTCATAGGGATGTAGTGGGAAGGCTGGTTGTGGCCGATGTTGCTGTAAAAGATTCTGTGTTTCGGGTGATCGCGGCTCATGCACCCAGCACCGCTTGTGAGAGGGTCTCATTCTTCAGTTAGCTTAACGCGTTTGTAAATTGTCGGAAGCGGGTAGTGCTAATGGGGGATTGGAACACCATCTTAGACCCCGAGATAGATAAGGTAGGAGGCAATGCTAGAGGATCGGAGAGGTGCGAGTCCAACCTGGCTGGTCTGATGGCTAGATGCGGTCTGGTCGACAGGTTTCGGATCGAGCATCCGGAGCGGGAGATGTGGATGTGGACCAATAGCGTTTCCTCCTATCCAAACACTTACTTGGACAGGATGTTAGTTAGGAGAGGCGAAGTAGACTTCTTATCTTGTCCCACATTCACTTGGCTAGGCCAAACAGACCATAAACTAGTTATGGCTCGACTGAAGCTAGGAAATAGGCCTAAGTTAGTGGCTCACTAGAAGTTAAACACCTCCCTTCTGGAGATACAAGACTTCCGAGAGAAGCTAACAGAATTAATTCAAAAAGCACTAGTGGGGGCAGTTACCGGGAGTAAGTGGTGGGTAGGGTTAAAAGCCCAAATTAGAACCTTCTCCGTCAAGTATGCCTAGCGCCTTGCACTAGATAAGGCCAAGACGAAGAAGAAGAACACATGCGGTTATAACGTACTTCCTAACTCTCAGAGAGGCTGCTACCGGAAGTGATGACAAGGCAAATCAGTTCCTTTACTTTTATTGTTCTTGAGTGTTTCTATTGTGAAGTGATTTTATTGAAATAAAATATAAGAAAAGGAGATTATAAAAAAGTATACAATAAAAATAAACAAAATCCTACAAATAAAATAATACAATTAGTCTTTATTTGCACTTTTAATAACAAAATTGAAAAATAAAAGTTTTTATTTTATTTGAAATTTTATAAGAAATAAGTTTATTAAATCATAAAAATATGTCTTTTATTTTAAAAATAAAATTTTTATTTGAATTTATATAATAAATATATGCTTATTAAAGTATAAATATAAAATTATTGAAATCAAAATAAAAGTATCAAGCATTATAAAAAAAAGTATCCAATAGTTTTTAAAGATTTTAAAAAGTGTTTTCAATAATTTTCTTATTTAAAAAAAAGAGGCCAAAACGTGTTTTCAATAATTCTTTAAAAAGAAATAAAACTAATTTGAATAGTTCTTTAAAAAAATAAAACAAATTTCAATAATTCTTTAAAAAAATACAACAAATTTCAATAATTCTTTAAAAAAAATAAAACAAATTTCAATAATTCTTTTAAAAAAATAAAACAAATTTCAATAATTCTTTAAAAAAATAAAATAAATTTCAATAATTCTTTAAAAAAATAAAACAAATTTCAATAAAAAAATAAAACAAATTTCAATAATACTTTAAAAAAATAAAATAAATTTCAATAATTCTTTAAAAAAAAATAATTTCAATAATTCTTAATTAAAATAAGACAAAAAAAAGCTTTTCGATAATTATTAAAAAAAAAAATAAAAAGATCGGAAAAACATAATAAAAAAAGAATACATGCACAGGGGAGATATAGGCACAAGAGAAAAAAACCGAAGGAACTGATTTGCCTTGTCACCAATTCCGGTATCAGCTACGCCGAAAGTTAGGAAGTACCTTACCTGACTATAACCACACGCCATAATAGCATTTATAGAAAAGACTGAGACTAGCAGTGAAAAAGAAAGGGTGGAGCCAATCAAATTACAGATACATTTCTGCACTTTATAAAAAATCCTCAAATGGAATACAGATTCACCAGCCCAAATATGATGACAATACTCCATACGTGCTCTGATAGTAGATTGAAAGAGAGAATAGGTATTGATACATTCAGATAGGCTGACTGTTATGTTAAGTTGGTTCACTTCAAAATTATATATTCTGCTGTTATTACATCAATATTCATATTAAAGTCATTTTAGCTATAGATGAGAATGTCTTTTCATAATCTATATGTAGTTTAGTGGAATAAACCTTTTTGCCAATAGTCGTGCTTTGAATATCTGTTTTTAATTTTCATCAGTTTAGTAAATATAAGTTTAGTATATATATAAGTTTATGTACCAAAGTGATCTTCTTTTTTTTATTACATTTTCACCCCAAACAAGGCACATTGCCACTTTGATGTAGGGGGCTACTATCAGGGACATAAGCTACAGGTGTACTTCGTGGGGAATTGGGCAGCAAGATGTCGGTTCACGTTACACTTGAACTTCTGCATGTCAGTACAGTTGGGGAAGCAGGAACCCAAAAGGGAATTCCAAAGTCTAGCGGTTCTGGGGAAGAAACTACTGGAGTATAAAGCTCTCTAATATCTAGGAATCTCAACTGTGAAGGGGCGGGATTTTGTTGCTTGTCGGGTTTGTCAGGGTATTTACATCGAGGGGGTACAAGTGCTTGCAGTTCGTCGGAGCATTCATCGTTAAAGTACTTGTAGAACAAGCAGAAGGAAGCTTAGATGACAGTTCAGGGCCTATTAGGTTGGCGACTCTCTTTTGAACTTTGTCTAGGAGTGAGAGACTAGTAGCAGATGCACCAGCCCAAATATGACGACAATACTCTAAACATGGGCGTATGGTGGCCTTATAGAGGTACAGGATACTTTTGGGCATTAGTAGCTTTCTAGCACGGTAGAGAGAACCTACCTTTTTCGCAGCGGTCCTGGCAATGCTCTCAATGTAATCTCATTAAACTCGAAAAATTCCACCAACAAAAACTTCGAGCTATACTGAATATCAAATGGTATGACTATGTAACCAACACAAGCGTTCTTGAGAGAGCAAACAGCTGCAGTATTGAGGCCACCACGATGAGGCACAGACTCTATTGTTTGGGGCATATCCTCAGAATGGATGAAAACAGACTCCCTCGAACAAACCCTGTACTCGGAGCTAGCCACAGGAAAAAGACCTATCGGCTGCCCTCTACTGCGATATAAGGACCAACTAAAATCCACCCTAAAAAATACTGGATTTGATCTTCACATCTAGGAAACAACATCTCAGGATCGATGCCAAAGGATATGAGGCAGAAAGAAGAAGACTGGTGGAGATCAAGAGGTAGGCAAGAAAAAATCGTGCTGAACAACCCTGCCCCTGCCAAGCATTGCTTGCCTTCTGCCCACGCAAATTCCACGCTCAGATTGGTCTGAGAAGCCATCTGCGATCCAAATACTGAGGGAAGAGGAAACTGAAATTCTCGGATATGAGAAATATATGACGATATGTAAGTTTAGTATGTATATATATATATATATATATATATATATATATACTAAACTTATGTATATAAGTTTAGTATATATAAGTTTAGTATATATATAAGTTTAGTATATGCCAAAAGCCAGAGTTTTTATATTAGCACTAAAGTCAACAGAATGTAGAAAAGGGGTTCTCAGCTGGGGTCCACATAAACCATAAGGGTCAATGGAATATTTTTGGGGGGTCCACAGGCAAAATAAAGCAAATTGGGGGTCTACAATGATATTTTGGTGGTCCACAAATAAAAACCAACTCATAACGGTTTTTATTATTAAAAATTTAATTTCTACTCTAATTTTGGTTTGATGTGAAAAAAGCTGAAGAAGATATTCAAATGAATTTTAATGAATTTTTTTAGATTTCAAAAAAAATATTCCGTAAAATTGTCTTGAAAGTAATAAAACAAAAACGAGAGAAACGTGATATGAGCTGGTTTTAAATATGCCCCTCCAAGCAGTCGGTTCTTCTGTCTGACCTTTGCCCTCCCATACTATGACCAATAGTTATAAAGGGTCCACCAAGAAAAAAGAAGGGAAAAGGGGTCCACGGGTAAAAAAAAAGGTTGAGAACCACTGATCTAAACCATTATTGAAATAGCTTTTTTTCCATTGACTGCAGTATGTTGCTGGTCCTGTGCAGTTCTAGGAGGGCCACCCTCCCAGGCTTTGCCTTCTTCCTTTGAGAAAGGATTATTTTGTTGCTAATCGCATGAGGTGTACCAACCGGGAAATGCTAACAGTCTCCAACACATATTTTGAAAGCTAGAGTGCCCCTTGTCTGGGGCGCTGGCTCTTCAGTCTTACTTTCCACATCTAGTGTTACACCATCCCACCATAAGATGAAGATAACTAAAGTCCATCGTGCTGATGCTGGTCTTTTATTATTTTATTGCTTTCTGTCAACTTCAACTTTTATCAGAATTTGCCATTTCCTCAAAAGTACCTGGTAAATTGCTTATGCAATAACAACAGTCTACTACAGGGATCGGCAACCTCCAGTCAGCTGGCCAAATTTGGCCCTCGAGTGAGTTTTGTTTGGTCCGCCAAACAGTTTTCCTGCAATAAAATAAACATTTTTTTTTTTTTTGTAAAATATGTTTGTAATTTTTATTTATTTTTTTATGTTTCTTGTAGCAAAAATAAGGGATATCATTAAAATATATTCATATTACATTTAATACTTGTTTTTTTTTTTTTTTTTTCAAACGTACGTAAATTTATTTCCATATTTAATAACATTGTTGGCCTCCATAAAAATGTAGCCAAAGCTGTTTGGCCCTGTTCCTATAATCAATATAGTTCCTTGGCCCTCATACTCCAAAAGGTTGCCGTCACCTGGTTTACTGTGTACTTCAGAGCATCACTGTTTTTTCCTTCTTTATAATAATCATCAAAGTATTTGGAGCAGATTATTCTTCTATTTATGTGTTTTTTTGTTTCTTTTTTTTCTTGGGAGTCACCACTTATGAAGGCCCGAAAGCCACTCGAGGATAAGTGTTAATGAATGTAAGATGATGATGTAGTAATTGTTAATGGTGTAAATTGGGTAGAATTTGATCATTTATGGGAACGGCTCAACAAGAACTTGTTTACATTGGATTTGAAGGCTACCATGTTGTATTCAACCAGGAAGCAGACCAACAGGACAGTGTTCCAAAAGTAGGAAGTTCTCGGAAAGAAGCTTTGTTCATGGAATTTGCGCTGACATTTAGACACAGATAGAGAGTGGGGGAAATCATATTTAGTGGCTGTAACTCGTCGAGTGTTTTTCATGAAAGTTTGGCAAGAGGGGAACCATAGATTGGAGTTCAATCGAGCACTCACCATGAAAATAGCGACAGAGCAGAGACAGGCTCACGACAACTCTTTTGTGGGAAAGAGGTTGCAGGGAAGAGAAAAGGTCATCACCTACCATGTTTTGAACTCTATCAAGGCTGGATAAAGCACGCCGAGCAGCTCCTGGCCAGATGTGCTCCATTTTAGGACGTACCTGGCTCTTATACAGATAGAGAAGCACATCAGCAGTGAGGTGCTTACTGGAGCGGCAGAGTGATCCAACCATTTTTCCAGCAATCTTGGCAACAGATTTGATGTACGTTTTCCATTTTAGATCAGTAGTGAAAGTCAGTTCCAGAAGCTTGTCAAGACATGGAGCTCCCCTAAAATGAGAGCCATTCATTTCAGTTAGGGGCTGATGTACCGGTCGTATATTTTAAATATCCCTTTCTTATTTTGATCCTCGATTTTTATTAGGGCAGGGCGGGACACATATGCATAGCAAATCAATGAATCAATTAATTTTACAGAATAGAAGTGAACCTTGAGTTTACTTTCTACAGCCGCTTAACTCTCGCTTTTTTGTTGTATCCTTTATTCCTCACATTCCACATTGTCCTTCACAGGGTCATGTTTCTGACAAAAGGGAAAGAATTACTGTTTTGTGTGTTGGAATCTATTAGTATAACACTTATCGTTGGCTTGTGTTTGACCTTAATGAGGTATTTAGGGGGGGGTACGTCTTCAGACTATTGTCCAATGCCGAATTGATATCATTATAAAAAGATATTCGCTTGCTGCTGCTGATTGAACAAGATTTTATAAGGCGTCCGAAAAGTCACTGAAGGGTTAAAAATCTTTGTCATTTTATCATTAATGATATTTTTTTTTCTCTATTTCAGATGTTTTACAGATAATGTTTTGGAAATTAATTATGGATAAGTATGGCATTGGACAACATATCCAAGTTCTTAAATTTTTTTACCAAAATTAGGGATCAATTATTATGACTCAAAGAGTTCATCAAGGGCTTTTTCATGTGAGAGATAGCCCAAGTCGCAACACAAAACAACACAAGGCATAACAACCCCAAACCCTGCAAGAACTGAAGGACGAAAACAGAGAGTTAAAACGCAATCCAGAGATTCTGCAATCTGTCATGAATAATGTTTTGGAAAGAGCACAAATATGCGAAGCTGGAAATGGGCACCATTTAAAAGACATTATTTTTCATAAATAAAGATTCTTTGAATTTTGCATTTTTTTTTTTTTTATTTCCCAATGTCTTTGCCAGATTGTGTTAAAATTACAGAAAGATATCAAAAATAAAGAATCTATTTAAGTTCAAAACCCTTCAGTCACTTTTTGGACATCCTGTATATATAAAGATTATGATATCATGACCGTTTTGGAGTTAACATCTATTCAATGTTGCTGTCTTCAGCCTCAATCACTGCCTTGATACTGGTCTGGAACTGGGAGCATGCCTTTTCCACAAGTGCCGGCGAGAGCTTGGTGAATACTCTGCGAATGGTGGTGATAAGGATGGCTTTGAGATTGTGGGAGGTCATGTGGATGATGTTCTCGACATATGTTGCGGACCAGAGTATAAAATACCCTAACTCGCTACAAAAGAAAATAATGAAACGAATGGAATGAAGTACACAATAACTCAATTGTAGTATCTACTCCACTGTCATGAGATGATTCTCCCAGGTATTATTTCCTCCTTCATAACAAAAAAATTGTTTGAATTTTGCAATTAAAAAAAAAAAATTCTCAATGTCTTTGTCAGATTGTATTAAAATTACAGAAAGATATCAAAAATAAAGAATCTATTTAAGTTCAAAACCCTTCAGTGACTTACGCGAAAATAGATGTGTTACACCTGAAGTGATAGCACCTGTCAGGGTCTGCTGTTACCAGGTCAGGCTGTCTGAAGATACTGGTTTCCTGGTCTAAAATGCAACAAACATTGATCTTACTGTTTTTCCTCTCTCTTGGCAAAACTCAATCGTGTTCTGTAAAGCTAAAAAGTAAAAACAACAATTTTCTTCTACAAAACAACCAAACCAAACACCGTGAATGAATATTTGAATATATAAAGAACTCAAAACATAAAAACTTTACCAAAATAATTAGATTCAGCATTAAATAACTAAGACCTAGTATTTTATCTGTTATACCACGTTGATTAAATAAAGAATTCCGTTAGAAATTCGGTACAGATTCCTGAGTTCAACAAGTTCAACAACATACACCCAAAGAGGGCTGAAGGTTACATCGGCCGAAACGTTGTGAGTATGACTCAAGATAAGAGCAGTAGTCCTAAGAATCCAAATGATACAAGTTTTCTTTTTCTTTTTCGGTGCTTATTCAGATTGGCACTTATGGCGATAAACAAAAATGAAGAAAAACTTTTATATTGTACCTACTTATCACGGAATGAAGATCGTATATTCACAAAAAAAATCACAAAAAAAAAATCACAAAAAATTGATCAAGTAGTTTTTTTGTTTTTTGTTTTTTCGAAAAACAAATTTGGTAATTTTTTTCGATGTGACCCAGCGTCGTTTAATCCCTAAAAAAATTGAAAATCTACATTTTTTTTTTTTTTTTTTTTTTTTTTGCCAAATACGTTTAAATGGACTTTATAAATAATATGAAAGAAGAAATTTATAAAATAAGATAAAATTTTACATTTTTGAATGGGGATCACTTTCCTATATAAATTTAACGTAAAATAAGCACCCACTTCTTGGCCACCAAGCGTTCAACCGAGACATGTCACCTCTAGTAAATTTTTTTAAGTTTGTTGATTGAGGGGAGAGCGGAGGGTGATAAAACATGACAAATTCAATTTCTGCGGGGCGGGGGGGGGGCGAAGTGAATTACATTTGAAACATAAAATAACGATAAATTTAATTACAAATTTTTAGTGGGTAGGGGATTAAATTTGAAACATAAAATAACACAATAAATGTTTTTGGAGGGAGGGGGAAGAATTAATTTTTTTTAATGAGACCATTCTGTATTTTCACCTAACAATTTCATAAACAAAACGGCCCCAAAACAACAGATTCAATTTTTTTTGTATTTTTTTTATTTATCTATTTTTGTGTGTGTGTGAGAGGAGAGGAGAGGAATTACATTAGAAATATAAAATAACGATAAATTTCATTAAATTCTTTTTTTTTTTTAATTAATTTTTGATAAATGTGGCCTGGTAGACCAACACACAGCCTACCTTTAAAAATTTGTTTCTAAGGTTTTTGGGTGTGCTGAAAACGAATACTGCATTTAAAATTGAGTCCGGCAACTAGTTTTCACGATATTGTTGACATACTTTTCCACGTGTTTCATGTAGTAATATAACGTACCAGCCATATTTGTTTATGCAGGAACGGGGGATGACGTCATGAAATTACAAGATAATGAGGAATTAATCTTTTTTATTATTAAAAATAACCGAAAAAAAAGGAAAATAATTAATAAATAAATAAAATAAAATATGATTTTTATTTTGAAAGAAAAAATGAATAAATAAATAAATTTTAATACAAAATGGATAATTGTAACCTGGTAGAAGACCAACACAAAACCTACCTTAAGAACTTGTTTTCTGGAGGTTTTCAGGTGTGCTGAAAACGAATATTGCATTTAAAGTTTTCCATAAATAAGTAGTTTTCCAGATATTAAGCAATGTAATTCTAAAAAAATATGCTCACTTGCGCGTACAACAATGGCGACCACATATCACATAAAGAATTACATTTACCAAAAATAAATGCGTGATATTCTATGTTTAAAATTTAATTCCCCCCCTTCACACCAAAAATTTTTTAATGAAATTTGTCGTGTTATTTTATGTTTCTAATGTAATTCTGTCTCCCCTCCCCGCCCAACAAACAAATTTAAATTTGTCATGTTTTTCTGCATCCCCCCCCCCACCGCCACCATAACCAAACTTGAAAAAATACTAGAGGTGACATGTCTCGGTTGAACACTTGGTGGCCAAGAAGTGGGTGCTCATTTTACGTTTAATTTATATAGGAAAGAGATCCCCCCATTCTAAAATGTTACATTTTATTTTATCATTGCTATTTTTTTTTTTTTTTAATTTCTTCTTTCATATTATTTATAAAGGCCGTTTAAATATATTAGGCAAAAAATAAAGTAGATTTTTAATTTTTTTAATTTTTTTTTTTTTTTAGGGGTTAAACGACGCTGGGTCACGACGTAAAAAATACCATTTGTCATATACCGTCTCATGAGACATGGATTAAACATATCCCCTTCCAAAAGGAGGAGGTAATACTTAGGAAGACTTGGAGTTCTGAGACAAAACAGACACTACATCTGAAGGTACACAGAGTACATTTTTACTTTGCTTCCTCCTTAATTTTTTCCTTTAAAATGACGATGTTTGAAGGTTTTCTGGTATGCTGAAAACGAATTTTAAATTTTCCACAAATAAGTAGTTTTCCGGATATTAAGCAATGTAAATCTTTATGCTATAAGTGGTGGCCATCGTTGTACTCGCAAGCGCGTGCATATTTCTTTTATTCTTATTACAGTAGGTATTTATTTGCTTCCCCACGTAAGCAAAATGTGACACAAGGTCGGCTTTATGTGAGGTGAAGGGGGAGGGAGGGGAAGGGCATGGTACATATAGGGTTGCCCCTACATGTACCAATAACCAATTGCCACAAGGGCAATGGTCACAAAGTGCAACATCTGCCAGAACAGATACTACACCTTGCTCCTGTAAAGTCACTTACCGTTGCAACGCGCGAGAGATCCTCGAACGAATTATGTAAACGGGTCGCTGGTTGGCTATTGATTTTACCTCCACCCAGCAACCGATTGGTGTTAGTTGTTTATCTCTGTTGTCATAACAACTAAAGTTCGTATTCGAGCGGCATGATCACGAAAAAAAGCTGTTCATTATTATTATTATTATTATTATTATTACCGAAATATAAATTCAGTTTATTTTCTTTCGTGGATCCAAATTGACTACAGAAACATGTATCAACTCGAAGATCGGTTCGTAAAACAATTTGCACACATTTTTTTTTTTATAAATTGAAAATTTGTCATTTTATTTTAGTAAATAGTACAACACAATGCTTAGAATCTCGTAGAGTAAATTTAAAGAGTTAGAATTACGATACAAATCGGTTGAAGAGTAGCTTTGTCGCTATCAGACTGATGTTCTGTTCAGTCCCAGGAGGTGGTCCACTGGTCCACCCTGTGAGGATTTAGGTTCTCTCAGGGAAGGGATTAGTTGGTGCTTATGCACTTATTAAACCGCGCTATCTTTAAAATAGTATTCTCAAGTTAAATTAAAGTTTTACGATATCTTTTTGTGTGTGTGTGTGTGTGTGTGTGTGTGTGTGTGTGTGTGTGTGTGTGTGTGTGTGCGTGTGTGTGTGTGTGTGTGTGTGTGAATTTTTACGACGTGTCCCAGCGTATTATAAACACCCCAACCTCCCCATGTTAAGAACGGCTTTCGAGGTTGGGGGGGGGGGGGCGTTTATTCCGAAAGCTGGGACACGTCGTAAAAATTTACCCTTTTTTTTACGAAATTGTTAGGTGAAAGTACAGAATAGTTACAAAACGCCCTCCTCTCCCCATGTTAAGAATGGCTTTCTAAATAATGACGTTATTATTTCAGCACGGTTCAATAAGTGCATAAGTACCGATTAGTTTTATTGCTAATCACCTGAGGCGCTTCTACCGAGGAATGACAACAGGATTGTCTAGGAATTTTTTATATAACCCAGAGTTCACTAATTCTAGCGCTCTCGCTCTGGCTTCTCAAAACTACATCTGGCCTTGTGCCTAACCGCTTGTGGAGATTTTAAAAAAATAAAATAGAATTATGATACGAATCCGTCAGACATTTGTTGTCGGGCTAATATATGGTTCTGTTCAGTTCTAGGCGGTCCACCCTCCAAGACCGTCTCTATAAAAAGGGGTTAACTTATTGGTAATCGCCTGAGGTTCCCCTGCCGAGGAGTGCCGACGTGGTTACTCGGGCATTTTGTAGGTCAGAGTGTGCTTATCCTAGTGCGCTGGCTTCTCAAACTTTCATCTGACCTTGTGTCTCATCTTCTGGAAGGAGGTAAATAGTATAATGTACAAACCAGGGGTTTAATTGTTACGCAATTAATAAATGTTTTAGAATATTTATTAAATATTGAAAATAATGAAACGGTTTAAGAAAATAAACTTTTAAAAAATTCGAGAGGAAAATAAAGTAAAAATCTTTATATTTTCAGTGAACTTTCACATTATTTTGCTAAAGGGGGAAATAAAGATACTTCGAATACTTGC
>NC_136491.1:27618447-27798447 GCF_053919585.1 Euprymna scolopes | reverse complement strand
TAGGTGGAATAATACTTATAGAATATTACTGCCAGTAATATCTTGTAAATCTTATAATCACAGGTTTCCATACCAATTGATTGTTGGATAATTTTATTTTGAAGTATATATATAGTAATTTATAAAATATATATGGCGAATAGCTATAAATTACTAACTAGCTCTACCTACGTATTGAGCACTTTTGAAGTAAATACTTAAAGTTCATGCATAAATCTATACTTTCGTATATTAATTTTATGTGAGTAAACGAAGTAGTTATATATATATATATATATATATATATATATATATATATATATATATATATATATATATATATATATATTTAGTGGAGATAGTAATTAATAAAAACTGAAGAAAGTGCTCAATACTGTTGTAGAGCAAATATGCGTTTTATTTTTTATTACCGTATCTTTCTGTTAAGTTACATTATTGTTTCGGCTACACAACGGCCATGTAGCCGAAACAATAATGTAACTTAACAGAAAGATACAGTAATAAAAAATAAAACATATATATATATATATAATATATATATATATATATATATATATATACATATATATATATATATATATATATATATATATATATATATATATGATCTGCAATATATGCAAAGTAAAAATCACAAAAAATCGAATAGGATAAAAAATGTTCTTACACGTGTTGCAATGCAAGACAAAACTAATCACAAAGAAGCTAAAATGATCATGATAACCATCTGTCACTTTATGTTAACCATGATAGTTTTCAGTATGTTTTTTGTTTTTGTTTTTTAATTAAATAATATTGCGGTTTACCTTAATAGAACAAAAATAAAACGACAGATGCGAACAGGAAAAGTGTTTCCTTCTTTTTAAGACCACAAATGAACCATTTTTGACTTTTGTAATTCAAGCTAGAAATTATTTGGGCGTTTATGTGAGAATTTCCTTCTCACCTGTTTTAGCTCCAAGACAGTAGCAAAAAATTAACGATTACAGCAAAGCATACCTCTAAAATTTGACACAAATTTTATTCGTTCTTCGTTGCAAAAAAGAAATGCATATTTTGCCTCTGAGTAGAGCTTGTAACATCTCGAAAGGTAATAGTCCTTTTTATCTTCAGTAGGAACTGGAATTTGGGTTCAGCACTGTTCGAAGATTGAATTAATTACAGCAGTTTGAAGGAGTTGGTATGATACCTTCTGATGATTGATTCAATTCTCGACTAGAGTCGACATCACAGAAGCTCATAAAGCAGGTTCGGTACTTGTACAGTTCAATCAAGACATTAAAAAATGAAAATATCGAAAAAAAAAAAAAGTTATATTGTTTTGGACTGAAGATCTCCGAAAAAAAAATTTCACTTAATTTGATCGATTAGTTTGTTTTTTTTTTTGTTTGTTTTTTGTTTTTGTTTTTTTTTTTCAGCGGAAAAACATGTTTTTATGAGTACGCGTTGAAGTCAGCCATCTTGGAATTTTTTTTAACACGCCACGGGGAGATAACTCCAGTTAAAGCGCCGACACTCCATCCCATCTGTAATTCTAGCTTTTCTTCCTAAAAATCGAACCTTTTGCTCGGTATCATAACAAATTGTTTTTTCGCTGTAAAAAAAATTACTTGATGAAATTAAATGAAATTTTTTTACGGATAACTTCGTTCTATAACTGATACATACAATATAACCCTTTTTCGATATTTCCGTTTCTAATGTTTTAATTAAACTGTACAAGTACCGCATGTTCATTTGAAGGAATTTTCATTAAAGACAGGTCAATAATTCTGACCTTAAAAAAAGGCAATGGGAAACATATATAATAAAAACTTAGCGTAATCATTTAGGCTTTAAACTAAAGTCTCAAGGAGACGAAGGGTAGACGCACCAAATGCTTCATATTTAAATAGAGTCGAGTTCCATGTTTTTTTTTCACAGCTGCTGTAACTAGAACTAAAAAGAAAAAAAAAAAACAGTCAAAAACTCACTAAGCCCATCGCTCGGCGGTGAAAATCTCGAATAATCTGATTGGTCTAAACAAAGACAGTGGGTGGTCAATCAGCCAATGAGGGGCTTGCTTACAATTGTAGAATTTCTCACAGTTAATGTACAGTCGACAGATCGATTAAAAAGAAAATGTTGTTTTAACCAAAAACAATATTACTTACTTTGTAGCAGAAACAAATAGAACTCTTTTTCTTGTGCGTCAGTGCCTCCCCTGACTGTGCGATATGACACATACTGACCAATCAGAGGCATAGCACAGGGACCTTCCTTACCCCTCTAAGGAATTCTAACTGCTTCCGTTCCGGACGAGAAAAACTCCTTCTTTTCCAGCCAGACGCCAAAGAGAGCGGACCTGTTTCCTCACTTTCCCTCTCTGCCTACACCGGTATCGACGATTCCCACTTGGGAATAACTTCCGAGCAAAGGCAGACAAGTTTTATCCGAGTTATATCTTTTTGGCATCTTACCCTGTCTTGCTTCAATAAACCTTTTCCTTGTTAAGTTTTAATAAGTTGTTTGTTCGTTTATTCACTAGCGAATTATTTATTTTATTAGCGAGTGTCCGAAAAGCACTAACTCAACTCCCTAAAACTTAATTGCCATGTCGAAAATAGTAATATTTCCAAAAATGACGAAAAATCATCGAGTAGAAATTTATTTATAGTTAAAAGTATTTTTTTCGGAAAATTAGGTAAAATCGTATTTTTCTTAGACGTTATAGAGTAGGCAGTAGGAGTCTACAAACAGGGGACATAACTCTGAAAAGAATATTTTAGATGACTTGTGTCATGGCTGCAATATTTGTTGTCTATAGCGATAGACTTTTTTTAATAAAAGCACAATACGTCGTGAAACAACAACTAATAAAGATGAGGATAATAGTCCGCAATAAATAAATTAATATAAATAATACTCATCTCAATAATAAATTCCAATTAAATAATATATACAGGGTGTTCCAAAAGTCTTGGGCACATTCCAAGTCCGCATATCTGCTTAATTATGAATGGTAGTAAGATGAAAGCGGTGCCATTTTAAAGCTAAATGCATTAAGTTTTTTGTAAGGCTATACCAAAATATACCAGATATACCAGATGTGTTTTTTTAGTTCTAGAGATATTCAATGTCAAAATGTGTCCAAGACTTTTGGAACACCCTGTATACCATTCGGTATGGACCCGACCATGGAAGATCAGATAATAAATAAACGTGGATTTATAAGATCAAAAAATCCAACCTTGATCGCCCGGTTGGCGAATGAGGCATCACTGTAGGCAACAATCTTGAGATGATTGAGATCTTCTAAGTCAGGAATATCTACCTGGGATTTTTCTTTCTTGGCTTTCTTTACTACTCTATTGGCATGTTTTATGCATTCCACATTGCTTTGTTTGAGGATGGAACTTAATGCACTGACATCATAGCTGAGATCAGGTCTGGTCTGGGTAGCCAGCCAGTTAAGTTAGCCAATAACTTGCCTGATTTCAGAAATTTCTGCTGTGGATATTTTGTCGTTAATATTCCTGCCAGTTTGCACTGGGATATATTTCAATTTCTTTACATACTCATTCTGTCCGAGTTTAATATTTTCCCCATTCTGTTTAATGTCTAATCCTATGTACTGAAACTCTGCAATTTCTTCAGATTTAACTGCAAATACTTGACGGATTTTGCCAATAACTTTTCTATGAAAAATCTCTGACCCTACAAAGCAAAAATTATCCACATGGGTAGCAATTATACTTCGCAATTTGTTTTCGAAATGTCATGTAAATATAGCCTGATCATATTTTGAAGCTACAGCTCCTGACTTCATCAATTCCTCCCTGAGTGTGAGATACCAGGACCTAGAGGCATCGGTCAGGCCATATACACATTTGGAGAGTTTCCAAATATAGCCTTGGGGTACATTAGCTTCTTTGGGAGGATTCAGATAAACCAGTCGGTCCAACTTCTTGCTTTGCGGAAATGCTGTTTTGATATCCATGAATTTACATACCCAATGGTTGGATGCGATTAAAGCTAATCCTATGCATAAACCTTCTTTGGAGCATGTAGGAGAATCATTTCTTAGATTCTCAGCATCTTTATCCTGAAAACCTCGGGCAACAAGTCTGGCCTTGAATGTTTGTTAGTTATTGGAATTTTTGCTAAAATGTAAATCCATCTGGTGGAGATTTTTGGTTCGCCTTGATCCGGTACTTGAACATCGACTTTATTTTTAACCCAGCTCTGAAGTTCCTTTTGTTTAACTTCCTCTAGTTCCAGGCTATCATTGGCAGAGGTGATCATTACTTGTTCCTCAGTGCAGGAATCATGGTGCTCTTCATTTTCTCCAGTCTCATTGGTTTACCAATCAGAAACTCCATGTTCAAAGTCCAACCAAAAAGGTTCACCCTGTTCCATAACTACATTCATCAAATGTTTATTTTTACCAGTGGCTTTGCCTGCTCTACTTATGACATTTAACTTCTTCCAGCCTGATTCTGTGTCATTGGCAAGCTTGCATTTAATGATTTGTCCAGGTTTGAGAAGTTTAACTTTCCTGGTGGTGGTGTCGCATTTATTGGTTATGTCTTGAGTCTCCACAGTAGGCCATTGTTCAGTGTTGTCTGCTATTTCTAAATCTTATTCTAAAATATTCTCTTCGAAGTTTGACACACTTGGGATCCTTCAGACTCTTGTGGAGTGCTCAGTTCCTCGTTGTTACCCTCATTGTGATTCTGGTATGTTTCGGGGTAGAAAGCTAAACGAGACGGATGTACTCTAATATAGGTGCTGCCATGCTTGACAAGCACCTGTTTGTTCTCCCACCCTTTGACTGTCCCAGGCCCGAGCCACCTATCACACAAGTTCCTTTTGTAGAGAACAGCATCTCCATTTTTATAGGATTGGGTGATACCTGTTCTAACTTGGTGGCGGAGTGCTCATCTAAGCTTTTCTGAAGATTCACTTGCTGTGAAGCGTTTCCTGGCAGCATGCATAGCGTTAAGGTTATTTGCAACAATTTCACTGGTAGAGACACCTTCTAGTGCAGGGAGTTTGTCATTAAGAAAACCAGGTAGGTTGGGATTTCTGCCAAAAACGAGTTGGTTGCGACTAAATCTATGGACACTTTGAAGTGTATTTTTTGCACTTACTGCCCATGCGAGAACCACCTCGAAACTGCAATTTGTTTCTTCTAGGGTTTTCTTCACCATTTCCCCTAAAATCCCATTGTGTCTTTCATTTAGCCCATTACTCCATGGGCTTTCAGCAGTAGTGGTACGAACGATAATATTTATATTTTGTGCCATGTCCCTAAACGCCTGTTGTTGAATTCTCTGACATTATCAATGAGAATAAATCCAGGGGTACCAAAATAAGTAATCCAATTTTTGAAAATAGTACTGATAATATCGGAGCTCTCTTTACCCGGAATTTTAGCTGCAACACTGTACCTGGCACCATGATCAATAAGGTGCAATACTTTGTTACCATTAATTTCTTTTATATCCATGGCAATGCTCTCATTAAAATATGTTCCCAGTGAAAACCCCACAACAGGTCTGGGTTCAACTCTTTTGTATCTCATGCAAATTTCACAAGAAGTGGGAATTTCCTGAAGTATCTTAATGAATTGCTTGTCTTTCATTCCGGTGCTCCTGACTAAGTCACATAGCTTTTTACCACTAGGATGACTAAATTGTCTATGAAGTTTGGTGGCGATTTTTATTTTTTCTTGCCTATTTTTGTTGGAAATTTCTTTGGTATACAAAATATGTTTGAACTTACCTCGGTCTGGCGGAGGTCTTGTTATGGGAATGTGGTAGTGCTCTGAAGAAGTACATTGCAGTGGGATTTTTTTTCCAAACATGGTGACACTGTCGTTCTCGAAATTGAGGCTTGTGCTGGCTCTTTTCATTGACTTTTTGCTCAGTAAGAGCAGTATTTCGGCATCCACCACGTCAGTGATAATACTGACTTCAATGCCAGCAATGACACATGGTGAAGTTGCTGCGTGACTGGATTTAATGGTGTTCCTATCACCACATTTGTAGCTTTTCCCTCCACCTCGAACTTTTATTTTTTTGTTTTTCTGGTAGGATTTCTAGAAAACACTCAAACCATTTTCTTCCACAAACTGTCCAAGACGCACCACTATCCAAGACCGCAGAGCCGAGCGTTTCTCCCCAAAACGTGCTGGTGCCACCATATTCTTCACGCTCGCTCATGAGGACGATGTTGGAAACGAGCAAGTGGCCTCCTTTTTTGGTGTTGTCAATTTAGTTATATGGACAGTCCAGTCGCGAACCCAGTGGTATTTACACCCACACTTGAAACAAACACCGCTGCTGCTGTCGCTTTCAACCTTGTGGTTTGAATTTCTTTTGATGTTGTTGTTGTAGTGTGTTGAATTTTGGTTGTGACCCCATCTGCCAGCACCACGACTGGTGAGACTGGAATTTTTATCACCATGGCGGCGTTGTCGACCACGACTACTGGTGTAGTAGGTTTCTTCAGTTTCGTTAGTTTCGTCAGTGGTGAAAATAATGTCAGTTTCGGTTTTCTCAGCAAACAGAGGAGTTTTTGGCAAGGAATGAGTTTCAAAGTCATTAAGAATTTTTTAAAAATTGTTTGGACATTTCTCCGAGTGTCAGTTCCTGAGTGGTGGCTTTTATTAAGCGTTTGTTTTCGGGGGGAGGGGGTGGCACTTTCGAGAGCTCTGAACGCCAGGACCGGCTTGGGCAGAATTATGTTAAATTCTTTCAACTTGGCAATGTGACATTCAAATTCGATTAGAAAAGTATCTATTCCCATGCCGCTTTTTCTTCGGTGACTTTCGAACGCCTCGTACGCTCTAAATGCTGCCTGGTTTGCATCTTCTAAAAAGAGGGTGTCCAGCTTTTGATATAATATCTCCATTCCGTTTTCGGCATTGAGTGAGGTAATATCCAATTCAAGCAGGACTTCTCTCGCTTTTCCCTCCAGGAACAAAAGCACGACGGGGGCCCGTTTTCTTTCATCTAAAGTAGTGGCTAGTTTCCATATACACATTTCTTTCTTCCAGGAATTGTATTTTTCCGTGTTTAACGTTGGTAGGGGAATGTATTTAGAGGCCATGTTTTTTTTTTGTTTGTTTTTGTACGCTCTGCTACCAATGTAAAAGCAAATAAGCAAGTACAACTGGAGTAGGGTCGAAGAGCATTTATTTAACACATGCGTACCGCTCGCGCTATATATTTCGAAAGTTCTTTTTACACCGTTTCCGGTAGGGAAGTTAACTTTCTGTTGTGGAGAGTGTTCAAGGGACGCAACTGGGTAAAGTTAACACCAACTCTCATCAATGGACCTGATGTAATTTCACCAGCATCTAATAAAACAAAACTCAAGAACTTTGCAGCAAATTCTACTATTTGCAATCAGGGCCTGCTACCACCACCCATATTTCCTCCTGTTACTGAAAACATGCTTTGCGACATACAAAAATATGTGTATATGATGTTCCAAGCTTATTAAAAATCTTGATTCCAGTAAAGCAACTGGCCCTGACGGCATTCCAGTCATAGTGTTCAAAAAGCTTCAACTGGAACTAGCTCCCATACTTGCAAAGGTCTTTAAACGTTGACATAAGTATAAATGCCTCCTAACACCCTGGAAAACTTCATTAGTCTGTCCCATATTTAAAAATTCCGGAAATCGATCACCTCCCTCTTAATAAAGACCAATCAGTTTCCTGTGCATCACGAGTAAGTTTCTATAATCTGTGATAAACAGAGAAGTGATCAACCACCTCAGCAAAAATAATCTATTGAGTGACATGTAATATGGTTTCCATTCTGCAAAATCTACAGCTGATGTACTAATTGATATATCACACAGCATTAGTGAATCTCTCAACAGAGGCTTTGTTTCTAGAGCAATAGCTCTTGACATATCAAAGGCTTTTGATAGAGTATGACATCAAGGTCTACTTCACAAGATTGTCTGCTATGGAATAGCTGGAAATGTTCTCTCAATTATTAAATCTTTTCTATCTGATAAGCTTATAAGAGTAGTTGCTGGCAGAAATCAGAAATTCATAGTATTAACGCTAGTGTCCCTCAAGATTCCATCCTGGGCCCAATTCTCTTTCTGATCTTCATCAATGATCTCCCAAATCACACTCTTAGGTCATTCATAGACATTTATGCAAACGACACAACAAATTATGGTAACACTTCAAAGGCCACCAACGACCAAGATCTTTCTGATTCTCTCTCTTCTAATCTGGAGAACGTGGAGCAATGGGGAAAAAGGTGGCTGGTTAATTTTAATGCATCAAAAACCAAGTTTTTCTCCTTTCATCATAATTACTCTGAACCCCATCTCGACTCAACTGAAATGAATGGCTCTCATCTTGGGTAAGCTCTATGTTTTGACAAGCTTCTGGGACCGACATTCACTCCTGACCTGAAATAGAACACATACATCAAACCTGCTTCCAAAATCGCTGGAGAAATGATTTGATAACCCTACTGCTCCAGTAGGTATATCACTTCCGGTGCAATCTTAGAACTGCACGCCTGTGGAATTGTCTTCCGTTTTCCTGCTTTCCGGCTGACTACAATATGGTTGTGTTCAAGTCTAAAGTAAATAAGTTCTTGATGAGCCGTTCCATATAAGTTATTAAATTTACCAAATTTTCATTACTAATGATTACTATATTGACCAATTTCTACTGTACACTCTTTAACCCTTATCCTTGAGTGGCCTCTGGGCCTTGATACCTTTGTAAAAAAATAAAAAAAAAAAAAAAAAAAATCTATCTATATGAGAGCTAGGTACACCCTAAGATGGAGTACTGTTGTCACATCTGGACAGCAGCTGCTCGACACTCCCTATCCTGCCTTGAAACCTAGTAGGTGATGCCCTTTTCCATTCCCTGCAACCTTTTTCCCTCAGAAAAGATATTCTGAACCTGTCTCTGCTTTATCATTATTTTGCTTCACCTGAACTGAATCTGCAAGAGAGAAGCGCGCTGCGCGAAAAGCCCGAGATGCTAAAGTCGCCGTCTTCAGCCACTGGTGTCCAACATGTGGCAGGGGCTTCCGCGCCCGGATTGGACTGATCAGCCACCTGCGGACACACAAATAGTTGTCTATGGTCATAATTGACCCCGATTGACGAACACACACATCATTATTTTCATAGCAAGTGCTCGATTGAACGCTAATCTATGGTTCCTCTTGCCAAACTTTAACAAAAAACACTCGACTAGCGATTTCCCCCACTCTCTATCTGTGTCTTAATCTAAACGCAGATTTCATGAACAAATGTTCTTCTCCAGAACTACCCACTTGTGGAACTCTGTTCCGCTGGTCTGCTTCCCAGTTGAATACAATATGATTCAAATCCAATGTAAACAAGTTTTTGTTGAGCCGTCCCCATAAATAATCAAATTCTCCCCAATTTGCACCATTAACGATTACTATACTATCGCCTTACATTCATTAACCCTTATCCTCGAGTGGCCTTCGGGCCTTGATAAGTGGGGACCCCCCCCCCAACAAAAAAATGTATCCATAGATATGTTTTAAAGGTGGCAGACAGATATTCATTGATGAAACAAAAGTCTTCGCCCTTCCCTACCCATGAACCTCTTCAAGTGATGCAACATGAAGATTTTCACAGAAAGGAGAAAGGAGGCGGTGAAACAAGACAGCACAATTTGAGACTGAGAGAGAAATAGGAAGTAGTGATGGGACGATTCCAATATTTTTCCAGATTCCGATACAATTACCGATTCCATACTAAATTCCTGATTCCAATATAAGTACTGATTCCGACTCCGATTCTTTATAAATCTCTAATTATTTAACTATAGCATTGTTATATTCCCTGATTTCTGTAAAAAAAAAAAAAAAAAACACATGTTAAATATGCAGATATTTTCCTAAACGTAAATTTGCACTTGTGAAGGATGATCTATCGATTTTAGCTTTACTGGTAATTGAAAATCAATGAATATTTATTTTATCATTATAACCAGGAATGGAAGATTTTACTTTAAACAAAATCAAATAAAAAAAAAAGGACAATTAAAAGAATCGTTTTGGCATCGGAAAATAGGCATCAATTTTTTCGATTCTGATACCGATTCCGATACCCCCAAATTTATCCATTTTTCCAATTCCCGATTCAGAATAATCGTCCCAACACTAATAGGAGGAGAAAAAAAACAAGAAAAGAGAAATATAAAGCGATAGAAAAGACAGAGAAATAAAATCAAGGCAAATGGGAACAAAAATAAGGACTTAAATCTCTAATGATTCGGCATTTTCTTATTGAAAAGCAAAAAATAAACAAAATTCTATTCTTTTCTGAATTTATTTATGAAAACATAGAGAACTCACATTCCTAAAAAAAAAATATTTTTACGTTTTTTCCTACAAATTAATTAGTCGTCAAATAACTTTTTTATGAACTAACGAGCGACCATCATCAAGGCCCATGGGCCACTCGAGGATAAGGATTACTGAGTGTGCCCATAGGACAGTGTAATGCCGACATGAGTATTGGTAACAATGGTTAAGACTGGCCCAAAATGAGATCACTTAAGAGGATGGCTAAACAAGAATTTGTTTACATTAGACTTGAAAACGACCATGTTATAATCAGTTGGGAAGCAACCTCAAAGCTTCACTTAATTTAAGATGCACAGATGAAAAAAGGGAAAATTATTGAGAGTTGTTGTGGATAGACAAGTTTTTGTTGTAAATGTTTTACAAGGCGAGGTCATAGATTGGAGCTCAGTCGAGTACCTACCATAGAAAACAGTGATGGAGTAGAGAAAGACTAGCAATGCGTTTTCAGTGAGAAACAGTCTGAAGAGAAGAAAACATCCCCTACTAGATTTCAAAGTCGTTTTTTTTTTTTTTTTGTACTCCACCAATGCAGGAAAAGGTGCTCCAGGCAGTTCCTCCCCAGTAGTGGCAACAGTACTCCATCTTCGGGTGTATTTGACTTTTATACAGGAAGAGGTTTGCGTCAGGAGTGAGATGTATTCTGGAGTTGTAGAAAGATCCTACCATTTTTTTTTTTTCAGTAACATTAGCAACAGATTTGATGTAATTCTTTCGTTTAAGACCTGGGGTTAAGATCATTCCCTTTATCTGTGCCTAAACCTAAACGTAGATTCCATGAACAAAGCTTCTTTCCTAGAACTGCGCGCCTGTGGAACTCTCTTCCGTTTTCCTGTTTTCCAGCTGACTACAATATGGTTTTCTTCAAGTCCAATGTAAACAAGTTTTTGATAAGCCGTTCCTCTTAAGATAACAAATTTACCGAATTTCCATTACTGACAATTACTATATTGTCCAATTGACTACTGTACACCCTTTAACCCTTATCCTCGAGTGGCCCCTGGGCCTTGATAAGTGGTGATGCCTATGTAAAAAAAAAAAAAAAAAAAAAGCTCATCAAGAAAAGAGCAATTTTTTTTTTTACTCATGTTCACCCCTTACAAAGCATATCGCCACTTGGACGTAAGGGGCTACTATTTGGGGCCATGTCTAAGAAAGATTAACAAGATATTTGTTTATGTTACATTTAAACTTCTGCATATCGGTACAGCCAGGAAAGCAGGTAGCAGGAAGGAAATTCCAAAGACTAGCTGTTCGAGAGAAGAAACTATAAAAATAGAAAGCTTTCTGGCATTTAGGGACATCAACAGTGAAGGGGTGAGGTCTTATTGCTAAGCGGGTTTGTTGGGGATATGTACGTCGAGGGGGTACAAGTGAAACGAGTTCATCAGAACACATTCCATTAAAATATTTGTAAAACTGGCACAGTGATGCAACATTGCAGCGAGGAGGCAGGGGCTGAAGCTTAGTTGATAAAGTGGGATCGATTAGATTTATTTCCATTTAGAACAAAGTGAGAATCAGAGCATTGGAGGTGAAAGGAGAGATATTTGGTTTTAGATGTGTTAAAATTAATCAGATACTTTTTCCCCGATTGCTGCACTACATGCTCCATGTCGGAAAAGAGAAAAATAAGGAGATATCGTTCATTACTTCTGTTATGTTGTTAGTCTTTCAGAAAATACCGGAAACTATTAAAATGATCGATTATTATGATGAAATTATAATAATCGATTATTATGATTGATAAATGTATATTGTTAGATAGAAATATTTTATCGATGTGAAAAGTTATGTTAAATTGAAATATTTACATTTAATCGTTGTCAGGAATGTTGAGTTGATGTTAATTTGATAGTTGGAATTTAAGCTAACCGCAATATAAGCAAAAATACGTGACAAAATACCCAACAAGGATCTTTAGGCTACGTGTAGTGATGACGTAATAAAAATATAGATTTTTATATGTAGATGTGGGGAGATCAGTTTCAATACGCAACGTGTTAGAGACGGATGAGGTTTTTTTTTTTTTTTTTTTTTTTGGACTGAACGCCCAGTGGAAGTCAGAAGAGGGTGACTTAGAAAAATGTAATCTTATACAAAGCGTGCAAACTCTGGAAAAGAATCCAGCAAAGAATAAATGATTATATATCAAAATATAATTCCCGTCTGAGCGTTTTCACTTTCGGAGAGAAGCGCCTTTAATTTCAGGACGCATGGAACGAAGAGTTGAGGTATATTTTTGCTGGTGTTCCAACCGATAACGATTTCTATAAACTGTTAATTTATGTGTACACACGTCAACACCCAATAGAGAATAAACTAGAGGAATCACATATCAGAACATTAATACTCCTATAAGAGACTCATTATATAACACAAATCTGTTATATATACACCCGTGTATATATATATATATATATATATATATATATATATATATATATATATATATATATATATATATATATATATATATATATATATTTATATATATTTATATATATATATATATTAGGTACGGGCAAAATGAACGCCGATGCTCAAAATGTATAAACATTTTGATTCCTCCCTTTACTTAAAAATTCACCAAAAATCAGGAAATTAACCAATTTTAATGAAATTTTCAGTATTTATAAAATAATGATCATGACATATAATGGGCGCAGGATTTTATTTTATTTAAATCTTAGTGAAAATGTATTATTTTATTTAAACAAGAAATACCTTTATTAAAATTATGGTTTTCTGTAGTAAAAAAAAATGAAAGACTTTATTTTTGGCTTTTTTTTTATGAAAACAAAGCATCGTAAATTATAACAATTTTTTTTTTTAAATATTTAATTTTTATACGAACATTACGAAAAAAGCCCCTAAAGTCCGTATTTCACTCGAAGAAAAATGAATTTCTGGAACTACAAATATTATTATTGAATTAAGCATTTTTTATATAATATTTTCACACACAAAAAAAATTATAATAGCAAAAATATTTCTATTTTTTTTTTAATTACAGATTTCGCATAATATTTATATGCAAGATTTTAGTAATTTTCTTGCTTGCAAGAATGTGAAACTTTCAGCATAACATAATTTTTATATAATCTCGAACAATAATTAAAAAAAAAAATTAATGTAAAAACAGGAACCTAAAAATAATTAAATTAAAAAATGATAAAAAAATTGATACAAACGTTCAAAATAGGAATGTACGGATGCACGTCTGGAAAAAAAATGTTTCACTTGCTGCTTTGGTGTGCATCCTAGCCTTCCCCGTAAGGGTGTCCATGATCCGTTTGTGCAACAGTGCTGTTTCAATGACCAGAACATCAACTTTCATGGGGCTTGCATCTTCTATAGTCAATGCGATAGTCTCGACACCCTTGCTGTGGAGGATTTCACTGATTTTTGTCAGCAAGGCTTGTTACTTCAGATATATGTTTTTCGAGTTTGTTTTCCACTTCGTTTGTTTGTTTGTTGGTTGGTTTGTTTGACACTGGATATATTTGCCAGGCTGTTTTTTAAATTCCTTTTCAGTAACCCAGTTGCTGAAAAAACCACGCTCTCTCTATTCCATGACTAAACTTTCCCTTTTCATTTTGAACAGAATTTTGTTTTTAATCTTTTCTGTTTTTGGAAATGAAACGAATTTGTAGACGAACTTTTGACCCATGACCTTCTTGATGATATTCTTATCGTAGTAATAGCAAAGTGCTCAGCTTGTCGTAGTTCATATTTGTTTTGTTCTTGCGAATCCCCCACAACTTGTCTACTTCTTCAGTGTTAATTAGTTTTAACACTCCTTCGTTGTTAGTCCATTTGATTATGTTGCGATGTTAATGACTTAATAGCAGTCATCCAAAAGAAACTGCTACAGCGTAATATTTGATTACATATCTTTTGTTCTTGGCATGGGCCACCTGGTTGCACAACCTTTTAGTAAGATGTTCCCCAAGCTAAAGCATCTGAATATTGCAGGGTGTTTCCAAAAGGGCAAGTGACGAGGAATGCTTCACCAAACCTTCTATATCCCAAGATGGTTGAAATCCTGCTAAGAAGCCAGTTTCCTTTTTATGTTGTACATAAGACTTAGGTATCTCAGCATCTTCTCCCTCTCATCTCTGTTTAAGTCAGCATCATTAGGGACACTGACTTCAACTAGGGTTGTTACTTTATCCCGTTTATCCCATATCACTGTGTCAGGTTTAACAGTTTTGTTTTGTTTTTTCTAGGAATATAGCTGTAGGGATTGCATAGTCATAGTGGATGGTGCATGACTTATTTCCAACTGTTCTTGCTGGTATATGTACCCAGGACTTGCTGCTGCATTCGATTTTCAAATATTTTTCAGGTCTTGCTGCTACACTGAACATTTGACATTTTACAGATGGTCTTCTTTTTTTTTTAAAAAAGAGTCACCACTTATGAAGACCCAGAGGACACTCGAGGATAAGAGTCAATCGGTATACATTAGTCAATGGGTCTAGTGGAGATATTCACATACTCCATTGTGTTGCATTGTATAGTGGCTGTCCCCTAGCACAAAAGTTACAACTGGATATCAGTTTCTCTGAGTTATGTGTGCATTAAATTGAATATTATATATCATCAAGGAAGAGGGTTACCCCGAGAAGAGAACTGTTCATTTCAACTAGCAAGAAGTGGGGATCCGAGCATTGGTGGCGAAAAGAGAGGCTTGATTTTATATGCGTTAAAAGTATCAAGCTACTTTTTGCTCCATGTCAGAATCGGGAAGATAATTTAAATTTCCCTATGATTGTACTGCCGGAAAAATAGGAAGCAGGTGGGGAATTCCAAAAAAAGTTATTCATGGAATGAATCTATGAGAGTAGAAAATCTTTCAACACCTAGGGACTTCTGTAGTGAAGGTGTGGGATTTTGCTGTTGATCGAGTAGTTTCTTGAGTCTGAAGCCTTGTGTATATAGGGTAGGGGTGTCAGGCTTAATTAGAGGACCCTGCTAGAAAAAATGCGCAAGCTTTTTTTTTTATTATTATTTTACTTTTTTCTAAACTTCTTTAAAAATTTACCTGATTAATTATAGCAAATACGAAAGTAATTTATAATTCTCTGTTGATTAATTGCAATTAATCCAAATCAGCAACAGGTGCGAAGTTAATTTTATTTATATCAAACGATTTACATTTGGATTACGTTTGGATTTGTTTGTTTATTAATTTTATAAATCATATTTACATATGATTTTAACTTTATTGGTCTGCGTCAATACAATCAAATAAAGAAAATTAAAACACACAAAAAACATGTACACGCTCACATACATACAAAAACAATTAAATAGCGGATAGGTTTGATGTTTGACAAGAATTCATTCTGTAAGAGAACTCAATCTAAATACAGAGAAAAATTAAATTAGAATTGAAATGACACAAAACACTATTTTAGTTTGAAGATGCTTTTCTCAAGTTTACATGCATAATACTAACCAGAGTTTAAATCGAAATGATTCCTTATTTAATTTAATGCTCCAGAAAAAAACAACAATATAAAACTATATTAATTTATTTATTGCGGACTATTATTCTCTTCTTTATTAGTTGTTGTATCACGACGTTTCGGCCAACTATTCCTCTGGTCTTCGTCAGATGGTTAACCGCGATGGATAGGAACTTCGAATCTCCTAACTGTACTAAACTGAACCCGCTGGACTACTTCGTTTTGTCATACGTCAGAGCATTACCAACATAATATCCTACAACACCAAAGTCAGCCTGATCGCTGCTATCCGCCAAGCATTCACTGAACTCCCTGACGCTTGTGGAAAAGACATGTTCTCAGTTCAAGGCCCATATTGAGGCAGCTACATTGGTTAGATGAATTGATTTTTCAATAAAAGTTTTAAAATAAAGCTGTAGTGTTGTTGTCTTTAGGGCAACAAATTTATCGTTCCACCCTGCAGTATACCTATTTACTATGCCTCCCCACGGGACAGAGTTAGACACCAGGGTCGTTTTTTAACGTGGAGAAAAGGTACAAAAATAAAAATTGTCTCAGTCGTGAAGGATTTCTCCTCCACCGAAAGAGAACAAGAAAATGAAGTGCAGCATCTGAAGAACAGATGCTACACTTTGATCTTGACCGTGTAGTGTAGGCACAAATGATGCTATATCTATTTTAGTTATCTCCTCTCTAGGAAATTTGACCAAAGGTGTGAGTTTGAAAGTGTTTTCTGTGGAGCAAACCGGATTCGAACTTGTCACACTCAGCGTGTGTCGTTAACCAGTTAGCCATTATCACCTTCTATATGCTGTATTTATCCTGAGACATTTATGAAAGTTTGTGTTTGCTTTATTTCAGGAAGAAACCGGCTGTTAAAGATAAAGGACTCAAAACCGAAAAAGAAAAAGAAAACTCCTTCCCTCAACTTGAGAGCGAAGAAAGTGAGGAAGACACAGACGTTGAAGGAGAGGAAGAAACACTAGAACTCGGGTAACATATATGAAATATGAATTTCAGTTTTTGCACGTGCTTACATTGTTATAATATACGCTATTTATTTCCAAACATTTTTTTTTTCATCCTTATATAGTTGAATTCTTTTGTAGACTTTTATAAAGTCGGCTTATGCAAGTCTTGTCTATTTCTATTTAACAATTATAATTAAGGCTTTCTTTTTTCCATCCTTATATAGTTGAATTCTCTTTTTGTAATTATAAACTTTTTAGAAGTCGGATTATGTAGATGCTAAGTCTGCGATAGGTTGAATTTAGTTTTTTTTTTTTTTTCCGGGAATTTAAACTGCATTTTTTATTTTTATATTTTTTAAAAAAGTTTCTTTAGATTATATATATATATATATATATATATATATATATATATATATATATATATATATATATACACTCGTGAGCAAAAAAAAAAAATGGGCCAGACAAATTTTATACGTTTTATTGCACTAAAAGCTATATTGAACAAAGAACAATTGAACAAGGACACTTAAACGAGACTAATAACAGAGAACAAGGCATTTACTTTAATAAATGCTTAGGATGGAATCGCATTCCCTTTTGATTTCTTTAAAAGATCAATCTTTTAGACATGCTCTCAACCAAAGTGGAACACTGTGAAGAGGAGATGCTATTCCATTCGCTTTGCACAGCTTCCCACAGTTTGTCATTGTTTTCAAAAGTTCTTCCGGCCAATGCACGAGATATTATGGACCAAATATTCTCGAATGGGTTAAAATCAGGGCTTTCACCTGTCCAAAATATCACATCAATTGAATTATCAGAAAAACATTTTTTTGTGACTTTAGCAGTGTGTGCAGAAGCATTATCATGTTGAAAAACTAATGTTCTGGGATATTCCCCCTTCTGGATACTTGGTAACAGTCCTGTTTCTAATATTCGAATGTACTCCTTTGCATTGATTAACTTCTCACATCTAATAAGTTCCCCAACTCCTGCTGCAGTAAAAGTTCCCCATACCATTATTCCTCCATTCCCGTGTTTAAATGTCGTTTTTCATGCAACTTGGCGAAAATCTTTCTCCAGTTCTTCGATTGCACTGTTCGGGAGCATCAGGAGCATCACTAACAAGACAAAATCTTGATTCATCTAACCAGAAAACATTCCTGAACCACTCTATCTTTCTTGCCATAACACGAGAAAAATCTCTTTCTATCGTTGATATTCTTCTTAAATAAAAATGGCTTCTTTGCACACCTTTTAGAGAAAAATCCCATTTCTTCTATTCGTCTAGATATTGTATATCTAGAAAGAGAATTTCCAGCCCCTGTTTTGAACTCTTTGCAATAGTCAACATAAGTTTTCTTTCAATCCTTCGAAACAGTTAATTTAAGCCTGTTGTCGTTGTTCAAAGTGAATGCTCTAGGGTGACCAGATCCAGATTTCCCTTTTCACAAACGTTTGACTTCGAACCTTTGACCAATTCACTTCACTGCAGAAAGAGATGTTTTCTTACCATTTTTAGGATCAATTTTTCCACTTATTATTATATGCTATAATAATAATGATCTGCAAAATAGAAATTTTCAGTTAAAATTAACAAAAATTCATGGAAAAATATTGAAAAATCGATTTCTTCCTTCTTTCACTCTTGGCCCATTTTTTTTTGCTCATGAGTATATATATATATATATATATATATATATATATATATATATATATATATATATATATTAATATATATATAGTAAATTATGAAAATATATATGAGAATTAAGCTACACAGAATATTCCCCATTTCATTCCCATGAGAATTCGTTAGGCCGATGCTTATCGTAAAATGTAAAAAATGAATTCTCACGAGAATGAAATGTGGAATATTCTGTGTAGCTTAATTGGCACATATATTTTCATAACTTACTACCTAGCTCTACCTATGTATTGAGCACTGTTGAAGTAAATACTAAAATTTTACGCATATCTTCATATATTAATTTATGTGATTAAGTGAAGTAGTCACATATATATATATATATATATATATATATATATATATTATAATGCTCCATATCTTAGATTGAGCATATTGGGAAGTCATATACAAATTACATTTGTGTAAACAAATTGAGCTTAGGTATTTGGACAGTGTCAAAACACTGTTAATTCACTGCACACATAGCAGCAGGCGAATAGCGCAATGGTTAGAAGCTCCAACTGTCGTTTGGGCGGTTGGGTCGCAATCCTGAGTTGAGGTAGTGGCTTGTCTAGCCACACTGATGAGCTGTGAAACAGCGAAACAGTACTGTATGTGGATTACTATATATATACATATATATATATATATACAGTGATGATCATATTTATTGGCACGGTAAAATAAAAGTTAAATTTCGTCTAATAAATTCTAAAAAAGGGATTAAATTAAAGAAAATAACAAAGTATATTATGTATTTTTAACTGGCCTTTCCGATGCAGCAATCGGATTTTAGAAAAAATAAATAACAAAGGAACAACAAACATAATTGCAAAAAACCCTTGTTCAAAATTATTGGCACGATTTATTTAATAATCAATTGTATAGCCTTTGGCCTTGATTACCTTCCTCAGTCGCTTTTCATAGTTTACAACCAAGTTGTTGCACTCTTCAGTAGTAATTTTAGCCCACTCTTCCTGACAATAATCCTCCAATTGAATAAGATTCTTAGGCTTCCTTTGCATTACCCTCAGTTTTAATGTTCTCCATAAATTTTCAATTGGATTAAGGTCTGGGCTTTGTGATGGCCACTCCAAAACATTAATATGATTGTCCTCAAGCCATTTCTTAGTCAGTTTAGCCGAATGCTTTGGGTCATTATCTTGCATGAACCACCAACGACGACCAAGTGAGAGCTCTTTAGCAGAGTCTTTCAGGTTTTCATCCAATATTTTAACATAATCTTCCTTTTTTATGCTACCTGTGACCTTAACAAGTCGCCCTGGTCCAGAGGCAGCAAAGGATCCCCAAAACATCAAACTGCCTCCACCGTGCTTCACTGTGGGTATGGTGTTCTTAGGCAGGAAAGCTTTGCCAGATTTTCTGTAAATATAAGACACTTTATTATGGCCAAATAACTCTATTTTCGTTTCGTCAGTCCATAGAACACGTTTCCAGAATGCAACATCTTTATCAATATGACGTTTTGCAAAGGCTAGCCTTGCTTTCAGGTGCATAGGCTTCAATAAGGGAGTCTTTCTCGGACGACATGCTTTTAAACCAGCTCTCTTCAAAACTCTACCAACTGTATGTCGAGATACATTCACTCCAGAGGTGCTCTGTTCATCAACAATCTCCCCAACAGAGATCCTTGGGTTTTGTTTTACTTGTCGAACAATTTTCCGTTCATCTCTTGGGGAAAGAATCCTTTTTCTCCCTCTACCCTCTAAACTCATAACGTGGCCTTGCGATTTGAACTTGTTTATTATGGCTCTAACAGTGGATTTGGGAAGGTTTAGCTTCTTTGAAATCTTATCATAGCCCTCCCCATTGGTATGGCATGCTACAACAAGCTTCCTGACGTCTTCGCTGTGTTCCTTAGTTTTAACCATGGCGATTGAAAATTATAATTTAGTCACTTATAATAGTTTAAATAAATCGCTATCTAAAAATTATCTGAAAAAAATTATTCACTGAATTAGCGTTAAACAAACATAATATGGCTATAAAAAAGTTCAGAAAGCACGTAAACCGGAAATTGATTGATATTATACTGATACTAAAAGAAAAACAAAGCCGTGCCAATAATTTTGAACAAGGGTTTTTTGCAATTATGTTTGTTGTTCCTTTGTTATTTATTTTTTCTAAAATCCGATTGCTGCATCGGAAGGGCCAGTTAAAAATACATAATATACTTTGTTATTTTCTTTAATTTAATCCCTTTTTTAGAATTTATTAGACAAAATTTAACTTTTATTTTACCGTGCCAATAAATATGATCATCACTGTATATATATATATATATATCAGGTTAAAAGTATGAAACATATATTCAAAACCGTTATTAGAACGAAAAGTTAAGGCATGTACGGTTAACACATTTATTTACTGTTGATAATTATGAAAGACAGCAATTTACATTATATCAAACAATAAAACCATTAGTTTTTATTTTACGTTTTAAGATACAAAAGTAGGAAAGGTTTTTACATTTTAAGATAAGAAATATTTTTTGCATTATAAGATTGGAAACATTTTTACATTTTACGATAGAAAACATTTTTTACATTTTGAAGTAGGAAACGTTTTTACATTTTAAAGTAGGAAGTATTTTTACATTTTACGAACTGGTGTGTCAGGGTGATTGTGCCGTATAACAGAAACAGAACAAGAAAAATGACCTTGATTTGTGAAGTTTTGATAATGACTTAAAAATACAATTATACAAAATACTGTTAGAAATCCAGAGTGTACTGTAGTCAATGGGATAATATCATAGGAATCGTTAAAAGTGTAAATTTGGTAAATTGGATTACTTAAGGGGAACGGCTCATCAAGAACTTGTTTACATTGGACTTGAAGACGACCAAATTGTAGTCAGCTGGAAAGCAGGCAAACAGAAGACAGTTCCACAGGTGTGCAGTTCTAAGAAAAAAACTTTGTTCATGGAATCTACATTTAAGTTTAGGAATAGATAAAAAGTGGGGGAAATTATCGATAGTGTTTTCAGCTAGACGAGTGTTTTTCATGAAAGTTTGGCGAGGGGGAACCATAGATTGGAGCTCAGACGAACACTTGACATGAAAATAACGATAAAGCAAAGATAAGCTCGCCACGTCTTTTCTGTGAGAAAGAGGTTGCAGAGCTGAGAAAAGGGCATCTGCTACTAGGCTACGAAGTCTATTTCGAACTTTGTCTAATTTCTAGCTTTGTAAAGAAAGCTTACCTTCTTTTGCAGCAGACTTGCGAAGTAGTTTAATACGACAATTCCTAAAATAAAATAAATTTCCACTGAAATCACTTTCACTTAGGATGTCGACAACCTTCACATGGTCCCTCCTGTAATCTCCAATGTCTTTCTAGAAATAATTCTGACTAGAAAAATATCGAGGAAACCAATGCCAACGATAGAATCGGATTCATACGATATGATGATGACTAAACTAAATGGTTTCACAATGAAAAAAAAAACATTTTATGTTCTTATGAGTTTCTATATTCTTGTAGATCTGTCGTCACACCTCGGCCTGAATGGGTGGATCCTGACCTGCAATGGGCAGTACCTCCAGATGCACTCACGGTGACACAAATCAACCAAACACAGGATCTAATGGTAAGCTTCATTAGCAGTGTCAGAAATTTCGTGAAAATAGTGAATAATTCCACCCCATCTTTCCAAGCTTATAACTCCTCGAAAAATGTAATTCAAGCCCTAATTTTTTTTTTCAATTAAAGGAGCAAGGACCAAGGTTTCATTAAAAAAAAACGTGTTTTTTTGTTTTTTAAGGTTTTAAACTTCGGACTTTACAGGTAAATTTCTAAAAAAATTTTTTTTAGATTTGAATATATTATTTATTGACATTTTCTCTTCAATTTGTGATATATAAGACTTTGGTACATAAATTAATTATTTACTTTTTAATAGACATTTCAAAATGGGAGGCGTGAATTATTCGACCCCCTGTCTTTCCAAGCTTATAACTCCTCGAAAAATGTAATTCAAGCCCTAATTTTTCTTTTCAATTAAAGGAGCAAGGACCAAGGTTCCATTAAAAAAAAAACAACAACAAATAACGTGGTTTAAAAAAAAAGGTTTTAAACTTCAAACTTTACAGGTAAAATTCTAAAAAACACTACGTTTTTTTTGTTTTAAATTTGAATATATTATTTATTGACCTTTTCTCTTCAATTTGTGAGTAAATTGATTATTTACTTTTCGGTAAGTAAATTAATTATTTACTTTTTAATAGACACTTGAAAATGGGGGGGGGGCGTGAATTTGAAAAAAAACGTTTGTCTAAAAAATTATATTCGGTTTATTGAAAAGAACATAAAATTTCACATTGACCCTGAAAATATCGTAAAAATAGAATCAATAGAAAAATTTTGATAGATTTTTAAAGTTTAAAAATTGAAAAATATTGAGTTCGTAAAATTCATTAATGTTTTTTAAAAAATAAAAAAATATATTTCTATTACTTTTAAAACAACTTTAATAGTTTATTTTGGAAGTATAACTCGACTTTTTCAAGTGTTTTATAAGAGTTATTTCCCTTTTATCATTTTTCATAAAGAAAATAAACAACCCACTTTTAAAAGAGAAATTACGAGATTTTTATATTTTATTCGCAGTTTCGTGTTAGGGGTGTCAAAAATTCCTACAAAAATTCTGATACACCTAAAGCTTCATGTCTTGCAGACAGGTTTTCTTTCTCTTTTATTTCAACTTCTAATTTTCCACTAGAAATTGTTGCATTTTAAAATACAAGCAAAAAACATTTATATCGATAGACATTGGCAGACATTGGAATTGGAATTCAGCAAAAGTAATAAACTTTTGTTGAATTCCAGATTAGTTTAAGTCTTTACAATTATTTAATCGATTTATAATACTCTCCCTCTCTTTCTCTCTCTTCCCCCCTCTCTCTCTCTCTCTCTCTCTCTCTTTCTCTCTCTCTCTCTCTCAATATATATATATATATATATATATATATATATATATATATATATATATATATATAAATGTATATATGTAAAAATATTTTTAACCTTTATATATCTAATTTTAAATAAATAAGAATGCAAATATACTAAATACTAATCATAGTGGGGGTGATAAGTAGTTAAATGGATTAATCCTAATCTTATAAATACAAGACTGATAAATTAAAAAATATATCCATTTTAAATGTGGAAATTGATGAATCGTACAGGTAAGAAATTCATTTTTATAGTATGAAAAGGTTAATAATTGCAATTAAGAATAGGAAATTGGATAAAATGTTTGTAACATGTTTTCTTCCTAAGATTAAGGGTGGTGGTGTTTGATCAACACTGCTGGGGAGCCATGATGTAATATGCTGTTTTGTTTTTAAATCCCCGAAATAGTGTTTCATGGTAAACAACTGATGATCCCTTGAAAAATAAATTATTGGTATTATAGTAAATTCAAAAGCGAGTTGATGCAGTGATTGCAGGTGATTAAGTGACTTACTGACTAGATGGTTTTCTAACGAATGATAAAAAATATTTTTTTGTATAGTTTTCAAGGTTAAAAACTTCAAAGATTATATATATAATTTTAAGGGGATTAGAACAAGTCTAAAGAGCAGTTTATTTTAATATATTAGTAAATGCATTAATACAAATAAAAGAAAACTCGTTGTAATGTAGATATATAATAAGCTCGATAGGCAGAGATACATAAATTAATTATCAATCATTTTACTCAATGTGTGTGTGTGTGTGTGTGTGTGTGTGTGTGTGTGTGTGTGTGTGTGTGTGTGTGTGTACTGGAGGTATATAGTTTGTGGAATGTCCACATTCACAAACTATACACCCCACTTTCTTTCAGAGCGTAAATCACAACCGAATATATTTTATAAAAACGAATGTAACCTTGATTTAATTAACGTCCTCTTTTTGGTCTGATGAGGTGGTCTCTTTGAATTGAGATTCCACTGAAATATGTATGCACATATGTAACTAAAATATTTGTATAATAAACAGAGTATATATATATATATATATATATATATATATATATATATATATATATATATAACTGTACAGAAGGTCAGAAAAACATTGGTACCGTCGGTTTCAAGCCTAACATAAGGGGGACCAGTTAATGGTAAATAGTGTTAGGTTCTTGTCTGCCATATTGTTTTCACCTTGATGGAATTCTTTCCCCAAAACGGTGAACAAATATACATATAGTTTTAAAGTTATTTTACCAGTTAAAAGTGAGCTTTGGAAAAGATAAAAATCAGGTAAATAGGGATCTTATTTATGCTTGATGTTAAGAGCATTGTAACCAGGTGCAGTGTCGTGGTGAAGAAAAGTTAGTCTAATCAAAATTATGGAAACAATAATGTGATTGGATTATTTGACTTATTCAAACAGCTGTTCTCATAATGTTTCGGTTGATGTAATCTCTGATCTTCTTCACGTGTATCTTGTCAAAATCGGGAATCTTTCTGTCAAACTCGGGAATCTTTCTGTCAAACTCGAGAAGCTGCACAGAATTTTAAATGGAACCCTTTATTAATCCACAGGAGTAGCAAACGGACTGGCCATGACTAGGTAGAAGTCTTAAGTAATTCCCAATTGTATTCTTAATATTGCCCATACTGAGTGCTGAACCTTCGACCTTCAGAAGAGTTTTGCTTAGCACTGAATTTTACTTTGTACTTCATCTCTTACAATATGGGTTCTTGTAAGGACTCCTGGTATAGCAGATAAAGTACTCAGTAAAATTCAGTTCTAAGCGACACTCTTCTTGAGGTTGAAGGTTCAATCCTCGGTGTGGCTGATATTAAGAATACAATTGCAAATTATTTAAGACTTTCACACAGTCATTCTATCCACTGTGGATTAAACAAAGAGTTCCGTTGAAAATTCCATAAAGATTCCCGAGTTTGATAAGATACTTCTGAAGCACACTTACGACCACAATGACAGCTGGAGGGGGAACGGTTCCCCTCATCAGCAGACCCAGTCAACCATATACTATGGGCAGCAGTGTTCTTAGCCCTGGAGGGGGCTGTTATACACAGCTTTATTTTTGGAACCATTGTCAAGCTCTTCTGAAGCGTTTTGAGAACACTCAAGATGAGAACAGTAGTCCGAATATTCCAAATGATCCAAACTAGCGGGGCCTGTGGAAATTCCACAGGGGACTGATTCATATGTAATATATTGATGTTGGCATTCTGTAGATATTCAGCGTAAATGGAGACGCTCTAATATTATTGTACCTATTTACTATGCCTCCCCACAGGACAGAGTTAGACACCAGGGTCGTTTTTTAACGTGGAGAAAAGGTACAAAAATAAAAATTGTCTCAGTCGTGAAGGATTTCACCGAAAGAGAACAAAAAATAGAAGTGCAGCATCCGAAGAACAGATACTACACTCTAATATTATTGTAGCTATTTTTGTTAAAACTACAAAAGTATTTATTTAAGCTAGCAGGGATGCCCAGCATAGCCAGGTCATAGAATACGCTCAAATATGATATTTTAATTCTTGCAGATTTCGTATATATTATTATAGAGTTAATGTTCTATCGATTTTTATATATTATAAAGTTGCGATTTCAAAAATAAAAAATATATCTATATGACTTGGGTTCATCAGCTTAAATCGAAACCGAAACCCAAACTTATGAAACTGAAACCAAAACTTATGAATTCTTGATAAAATTATTTATAAAAAAAAAAAAATAGATTACTAAGGTGCCATTAGCTATAATCGAAACCAAAACCAAAACTGATGAGAAATTTTTGGTAAAATTATTAATAATAAAAACAAAATAGATGACTTAAGTGCCATCAGCTATAATCGAAACCGAAACCAAAACTTACGAAAAATTTTTGGTAAAATTATTTATTACAACAAATGGAAGTACATAACAATTAAACGACCCGAATGTAAGCTTCACACAGAAAAGAACACACATTCTATTGTATTAATATATAGATTATTAATCTCTCCCTCAAAAATTCAGAAACATAAAAATTGCTGTAGAAAGCTAAAGACTGCGATTGATATACTCGTAATGGATCATGTATGATAACAACACAATTCATGTAATCCTCTTTTGTCCATAGCTCACGCAGCACACACAGTCCGGTTGTTTGTTCCGACTACGAAGTTCTAAAAGTGTTGCAATCGAAATTAAAGTATTTCTATGCTTTCTTTTTGTTGTAGTTGATGCAGAAGACACTGAGTGTTGGCGATGCTGCGTCGCAGAGTTCAGAAGAATGGCTTCAAAAGCACAGCCTTGCTGCTTCACAACTCACCTTGAAGGAACTGCTCGACAAAGGAAAATTAACACGGTAACTAATCACCTTATTCATGTGATCATTTTAAAAGGGAGACAAATAGAAAATGGCGTCGTTATTAATATGAAAAGTGAAGTGTGCTTTTCCATAATCAATATTTGTCTTCGTAGTTAGTCATTTTTTTTTTTTTTTTTTTACATTTTAATGGCGATTGCCATTCCTATCATCATTGCATACATAAAGTTAGGTATGTAAATATATGTACATTGTATGCAGTAAACTAAAAAACTTATCATCCGAAATTTTGGATCACAGCTGCTACAAGAAGCCTTCAATAAGTTTCCAGACTGGTTTTTTTTTTTTGTACAGACATTTAAAATTGTCATAGACTTTTGAAAATTCAGTATGTTATTGCTATACATCTTATGAGATGACTGACCAATTTTTATGATTTCAAGTTCAAATGAACAGCTATAGCAGGAATTGAAATACACCCTACTAAAGCCTGATTGTCACAGCTGGGGAATTTTAAAAATGTAATCTGGATGTGAGGATATTTTAGAAGAATGATATGCAATAAAATTCTGTTTTAAATTTAGAACAAATGCCACAAAAACGTATGGAATGCTTCAGACTGCTTTTGGGCCATCTTGCATGAATCGGTCATCAGTTTTTCAGTGGCATAAGAAATCCAAAGACGGTGGGGAATCTGTGAGGGATGATGGGAGGTGTGGAAGGAGTAAGGAAGTCAGAACACCAGAGTTGATTGATCAAATAAAGAATTTTATGGCTAAGGATTGTCGTATGTCTATAGAGACAATAATTGCACAGTTTGATGTCAGTGTGGGAAATGTACACACAGTTATTTCCAGGGAACTGAAGATGCAGAAGATTTGTGCAAAGTTTGTCCCAAGGTTGCTCAGAGAAAATTAGAAAGAAAGACGTCATGACAGCAAGGAGATAATCGAGCTGATCAGTTCAGAGCTCGCAGTTCCTGATGCTCTGGTGACCTGCAGTGAAAGCTGGATCTACTGCTATGACTTAGAGACCATGAGATAGAGTTCTTAGTGGAAGTATGCTGGCTTTCCCAGACCCAAAAAGACCAGACAGAGCAAATCCAAATGTTTTTCGACAGCACTGGCATGATCTACTTGCTCTGGGTTCCCACTGGACAGACAGTCAACAAGGAATATTATGTTGACGTTTTAAGGGAGTTCAGGAAAAGATTCAATTGGAAGAGGCCAATGCTCTTCAAATCAGGTTAGTGGCATTTTTACCAGGACAATGCACCAGTTCACAACTCCATTTTTGTCACAAACTATTTGACCAAGATGGGAATCAACACAGTTCCTCACCCTCCCTATAGTCAAGACCTTGCTCCCTGTGACTTTTGTTTATTCCCTAAGCTCAAGGGAAACCTTAGAGACAATTGAAGAGGGTCATTGACGTGTTCACACAAGAGGACTTCCATGGGACCTTCCGGAACTTATTGGAACAGTACAAGTGTATTGCAGCCGGAGGAGATTACTTCAAAGGGGACTACAGTTTCATGTGTGTACTATCAATAAAAGTGGGCATACGAAAAAAAAGTCTGAAAACTTATTGAAAATGAAAGTTCAGCTTGGGTCAACTTGCTGAAGTCGCGGTTAGATTTGCTGATATATAATTAATGATTATTGATCTCACTGTCTATCGACCTCCCTCACGTCACACTGGCCAGTGATTTGGAATGAAGATCAAGTCAAATGAAACTTCTCTGTCTTTCAGCAGTTTTCTCTTTACTTAGTCCGTTCTTTTTCAGTATGAAATAGCTTATTTGTAGGTGATGTTCCCACAGTCTGGAAAGTTTTTAAAAAAACAAGAACAAGCTATGATTATGAAGTTTTATTTGTGCCGTAGTCTTTGGACTAGGTAGGGCTATTTTGGAACAATTATAGCGTTTGGAGGTATGGCCACGGACCATACCAACATTTAATATGCATTGAGCTTAAAATTTATGTTTTAGCTAAAGAAGAAAATGAAGGATATATATATATATATATATATATATATATATATATATATATATATATATATATATATATACTCATACAGGCATATAAAAATTGGAATAAATGAAGCATCAACAGAATAGAAGAGACACGGCTAGAAAGTGCTACCTAAAACAAATTGAGTTTGTAAATGAAAATTAAGAAAAACGAAATTTTATAACAAAAAATAAGAATATAAAAGCTATTTTCAGTTTTTTGTTTTTTTTAATTTTCTTCCTTTGAAGATTGTAACGTTGGACATGGAGCAGCTCAACCAGCTGCCAACATTGCCCTGCTTTTATTGAAACCAACCGAGAGCTCTTTTTAGTATCCTTGTTGTTCCCTTAAGTGCAATTGTCTGGATCTCTTTTGCACTTTGTTCACCAGGAATATCAGTTAGGTAGGACTTCAGGTTCTTTTTCATAAGCCCCATGGCACCTATAATAACTGGTATGATTGATATCTTCCTAAGATTCCAGTTTTTAGTCATTTATGCAAACACATATGTTTGGCAATGAAAGTTGAGTGAGTCAGAAGTCAAAATGTTCATAGCGTGAATAATTCCTGTTTGTTTTTCGTGTGATTCATCTTTTCTATTTGGCAGGCCAATGTTCGAACATTCTGTTTGATTGTAAAAAGAAATTCGTCATAGTCGCAAACGTTTTCGACTTTTATGAGTCATTTTCAGGTGAGTGATGAATTAAAGGATAACGTTTGGTTAATTGACTTAAAAAGTCGTTTAAAAGCACTTAAGTGTACTCTCTCCCTCATATTGAACCTGATTGATGGTTGGTTTGTTTATGAGAATGAGTAGGGTTTTCATATATTGACAGGCGCAGGTTACAATATGAGACGGCTAGAATAGCGGTATGTTTTATTAATATGTTTCTAAATTCACTTTGGGAGGAGGTGTAATGTGCTATTAGGTGTTGGTAGATGGAGCTGTTAGGGGAAGACAGGTGTCATGTAAAGCTCAATATAAGGCAACGGGTATGATCAAGTGCTTTTAAACAATCTTAAGTGACTTTTTCAATCAATTCACCAAACGCAATTTTTTAATTCATCACTCGCCTGAAGACGGCTCATGAAAGTTGAAAACGATTCTTTTTACAGTAGAACAGAATATTGGAACATTAAATCGCTAAATGGAAAAGATGGGTCACAAGAGAAACAAAAAGGAACTGTGCCTGCTGTTCAATGAAACATGTATAAGAGAAAAAATGCTGCCCAAATATACTAATTTCAGAGTAAATAATATGCATGTGTGTAGTTATATACATATGTGAGTGTTTGGCAGCATGGCATTGTGTATGTGTGTGCGTTGGTTTACCTTGTTTGTGTATGTAAAGCTGTAAGTATTAGTATGTTTCTGTTCACCTGACTTTCGCTAGTGTGTAAGAATGTGTGCAGAAAATGAAAGATGCTGGTATGTGAGTCATTGGGTCCTTTCCTTTAGCAACTTGCCTCCCTTGGACCAAAAGGCATCAGGAGATGTTGTTAAGCAATGTTCTTGAGTGCCTTCAGGTGTAGGCGGCTGGTGTCATTTCTGTCTTTCTAGCTTTTAGTTGTGTATGTGTTTACCTTGTTCTTATTTGTGCGTGTATAGGTCTGCACAAGTTGATAAAGACTAATATGTGAGTCATTGAGTCCTTTCTGCTTCCCCTACTCTGGCCAAAGGCAAAGAGAGGGATATTGACCAGACGTTCTAGAGTCCTGTTGAAGGCGCAGTCGACTTGAGAATTCTCTACGAGTATGTTTATAGCTTTTAGATTTTTGTTTTGTAGGAGTTTCTAACTTTACACAGGATTACTATTTTTACATATACTTTTGTTACTTGAAACGGTTTTCATTGGTTGGAAAATGTTTGGAGTTAACACGTTCCTGTTAAAACTTCCTTACCTTGAGGAGTGAGGATGAAAGTGAATAAAAGGGAACAGAGAAAGAAAGAGTATTGCAATTAGAGCTATTCATGTATGGCAGAGAATATACAGAGAACCTGCTAGAAGACTCCCTTTTCTAAACAATATGTTTTATTTTTAATCACCAAAACATAAAAAGAAGTTTTGACATTTTTGAGATGAGGATGAATAACTTGCGTTATTGCAACTATTCAAACTACTCTTCTAATCTTGGATTCTCATAATGCTTTGGCTGATCTAATCTACGACCTTCTTCAGGTGTGTTTCATTGAATTCGAGAAACTCAGGAATTTGTACAGAATTGGTCTCATTCGATCAGCTCGTATGACTGGGTAGAAAGTTTAAGTAATTCATAATTGTATTCTTACTATTGCCTGCACTGAGGGTTGAAACTTCCACTTCCAGAAGACTGTCATGTAGAATTGCTTATTCTTAGCACTTTTATCCATTGCACTGCAGGTCCTTGTGTGGATTAAAATAAAACGTTCCATTCAAAATTCAAAGAAACATGTTCAACTTTTAAACAATCAATTATAAGTTTTAAGACTTATTTAAGCAAAATTATTGATTGCATAGAAAAATGCGACGTGTGAAAAGTAATATGGTTAAGATTATATAATGTTAAATTGAATTTCTAAAAATTCTTAATGCTGCAATGTTTTTATTTATAAATTTATTATATTTTTTACTATAATATCTTGTTTTTTTCTTTCCCAGTTTTAACAACTAGTCCTTTTGCTTTCCTAAATTTAATCTTAATCTTGCAAACATCTAAGCAGGTTGTCCATTTGCCGTGGTGACAGATTGGACTGTTGAAAATCAATTTGAAAATCAGGAATGGCAGTAATCACTAGCCTCTCCCTCTAAGACAGGGTGCAAAAAATATTTTTATTTATACATTTATTATATTTTTTACTATAATATCTTGTCTTTTTCTTTCCCAGTTATAACAACTAGTCCGTTTGCTTTTCTAAATTTAATCTTAATCCTATTACTTTCCATGCTCGCATTTTCCTATGTAATCCTACTGTCAGTTAAGCTTCAACCTCTGTCCCATCGACGAAATGTTATATCCCTCTGCTTGTTAGGTGCTCTGACAAACTATAAGCCCTTGTACGTCCTCAACATAAATATCCCCGACAAACCTGACAAGCAACAAGCAGCAAAATCCCACCCCTGTGCAGTATAAATACCCAGATTTAATAAAGCCTTCTACTCTTTCCTATAACTGCTAGACTTTGCAATTCCCTTCTGGGTTTATTTTACATTCACTACCATACCAACTGACTAAAGCGGCATTAACCCTAGGCAGGTTAATTCAGGGTATGAAATTCGCAAGCAATCCCCAGTCGTTTGTATATCCCTATCAGGCGAGATGACAACGTTGGGATTTTGCAATTCTTGAAGCGAGTTGTCGACGTCCGCGTACATACAGCTCTTGGTATTAAAATAAAACTTTCTCATTAATATCTATTTAATGACTTTGATGAGAAAGACGAAATCAAAAACCACACAATAAAAGTTGGCTCTTTTGTATGTTTGATCCATACATTTTTATTCCCCATTTATCCTCTTTTCTTATTTTCTTCTTCTAAAGCAGGTATTAATGTAAATAATTTTTCACTGGAATGAATATTTATTAAACAGGCTTGCAAACATCTAAGCAGGTTGTCCATTTACCGTGGTGACAGATTGGACTGTGGAAAATCAATTTGAAAATCAGGAATGGCAGTAATCACTAGCCTCTCCCTCTAAGAAAGGGTGCAAAAAAAAAAAAAAAAAGAATTTAAAAATTAAATCCCACACTGTCTGCCAAACTCTGGCCTCGGTCACATCACACCACAGTGTTGCATTCCTGCGCTTGTTTTACTTCAATAAACTTACTCTATTATTGATTTTTGTTTACTCAAAATAAGATTTCCCCCGAGGCAACAGCGGGATACGAGCCTCGCTACTTCAGCAGCCTTATAGCTCCCATTTTTTAAAATTTTATCCTTTAGTCCTTAGCTTCCATGATAGGCGATGTGTCTCTACAAAGCAGGGAGAATTGCTGTTTCATGCGTTCAATCCATCCAACACTTATCGTTAGCTCGTTTTTGACCTTGTAATAGTAGTATTTTAGCTTCTTATATCAAATGGCTTCATGTTTTGTCTGGGGCGATTTTATATATATATATATATATATATATATATATATATATATATGTGTGTGTGTGTGTGTGTGTGTGTGTGTTGCAATATGTTTGAGGGTATGATTAAAGAAAACTGGAAGGTTCTACTTATAAACATTGGCGATAGGAACTGACCAATCAAATGGAGCCACGTTCTGCGAACAACCAATCAGAAACCGGAATTGCCCCATAAAAATATTTTAGAATTCCTGCACGTAATTTTTCGTGTCCACACGAGAAAGAGCTTTGCTTTTTGCCTGCAAAATTTTAAAGTCCAAGACTTATACAGTTCAGCTACCTACTGAAAACTCTTTTTTTGTTTCCAAGACTTACACAGATTAGGTACTCTTCTGAAATTAAACATGGCTTTTAATCTAAAAAAAATATATATATAAACTTTTAAATTTAAAATTGTGTTTCAGGCCATTTCACCATGATGTCCTATTTTCAGTATAATACCTATACTAGGTTGCAGTTACTTACTATAAAAGCAGTGCTCATACAAAAATGAGAATTACTTAGCCATTGTACCTCAACCAGCATCATTTGCCTAACAGAACAAAGAGTTGACCAATTCCAGAAGAAATCATTAGGCTTTTCAACAGTTTATCTATCACCTGAATCCAAAGTTACATATTTCTGCCATTGTTTAAAAACCAACTTCATGGCTAGAAATGCAAAGGGTGCAAGATCAGTATAGTAGGAATATAAAGGATTTCATAACCACGCGCCCAGCTTCTGATCTGGTGACATGCATGTTGTAAACCAGAGAGTTGTCTTGCAGGAGGAAGATACCTCTGCTGATCTTGCCCCATCTCTTGATTTTTATGGTTTCTCTTAATTTCCTCAAAAATGAAGCATAATAAACTCCTGTAATTGTGGTACGAGTTGCCAGGAAATCTGTCATCATTATTCCGTTCTGGTCCCAGAATATTGTGAGCATGATCTTGCCAGTGGAGGTTTGCCTTCTTTGAAGATGGCATATCCTAGTGCTTCCATTGCAATGACTGGGCTTTGGTTTCTAGATCATAATGATAGACCCAGATTTCATCCCGCATAATCATTCTTTTGAAAAATCGTGACTCATCTTGGCACATCTCCAAATTCATCCTTGAGCACTCAATGTGTTCTTGCTTCTAGAAAGGTATCGGTAACGAAGGAATTCATCTGGCAGACACATATATAAGCAAATGGTCATGACTTTGTATTAATCTTTATCTCTTGGGATATTTGGCAAATAGTCACACATGGATCTTCTAAAATATTGCTGATAGATGTTTCATCAATGACAGAAGGAAGGCAACTAGTGTTTTTCAATATCACCATTGACATATGTTTCTTTCATTAAACCAAAAGTCTCCTTTGGTGTGCGTCTATTTAAATACAAAAACTGGATCACTCCACAACAGTCAACAGGTTCAATTTCACACCTGACTCAGTTCAAACACCACAATTAGTTCAGATCTGTAATTTTTCACATAACCTGTAGAGATATAAATCATTACACATGCAAAATTACAGTTAGATCAAATAAAAAGAAGGCGGTCAGGAGCAGTAGGTATTTCTGCAAGTTTCACAATTGATAAAGGTGTGGTTTTTAGTTCATTGTACATCTTGTGTAAATGTAAACAAACAAGGCAGAACAAGAAATCTGTCGCCTAAAAGAAAACAACAATACAGCTTTACTTTAAAACTTTTATTGAAAAAATCAATTCAGGTAACTTTATTATGTATTAGAGCTGACATCTATTCAATGAAGCCGCCTTCAGCCTCAATCACCGCCTTCATATGGGTCAGCACCAGCGGGAGCTCAATGTATGACTGAACGAAGCAGTCCAGTGGGTTTAGGTCGGCAGGGAGAAAGAAAGCCAGTGAGAGAAATTCGTAACACTTCTTCTGGAACCATGCCTGGATCTTTTTGGACTTGTGAGCCAGCACCGAGTCCTGCTGGCGGCCACTTGATTGTACCAGGGGATCACCACACTTCGTAACATCCAGGTACACATTGGTGCTGACTTTCAAGCCGATTTTGGAGACGTGGGTAGCATTATGTGGCTCTCACTTATAACCACACCAAAGATCATAACCGTGGCCGGAAACTTCATTAAGCTATGCCCTCAAGCATTGAACCATCTGGATTTGCATTTTGAGGGTGCTGGCAATGGTCCTGTTGTCATAACTTGGATCAGTAGAACGCATGAGTTGTACAGCAGCGCATCTCGCTCATTGAATATTGTGTCACTTTCAGACATGATACAAGGGTCTGTTCGCTCTTGGGATTTGTACACAACTGGCCAACTAGTAGATGGTCTTCATCAATAAAGAAAACCGGTTTTCCTCAAATGGAAATGGAATCATGTCGTCTTTTCTAAGGCGAAAATTTATTGTTCCACCTTGTAGATTAGGGATGCTAGTCTAAAATATTATTATAAATATATGGAAAGATGTAGATTCACAAGTTTGTTACAACAACAAATTCTGCAAACAATTGCTTGATACTCTAGTGCAAGTTCGGTCAAAAATATCTGAATTTTACCAATTTTATAGACACTCACATTTTGGAATGTGCTGAGCAATGTAGGCTTTCAAAAATATCTCTACAGGGTTTCTTCAGAATAAATAGTTTGAAATGGTCGAAGTATTATAAGACTGAGCTGGCTTTATTCAACATAAAATATTCTTTCAAATATACAGGATTTCTCAATAAATTATATACACTCTTTTAATAATCATAAAATCAACATTTATTATAATAAAGAAAAGAATTATGCATCAAAATACAGTGAATAAATATAAAAACCAATTAATTATTGAAAGTGTTCAATTTGGTAGCTATTGTGGTCCATAAACTGCTAACAACGTTCACTGATTGAATCCAAAAACAGGCTTGCCTATCAGATTTTAAGCCAATTGGTGAAACCTCTTAATGACTCCTCTTGCTTTTGTGAGACTGATTGATGATCGTCGGTTTTCCAGAGTGGTTCTTATGGACAACTTTTAACTGTTCATACCTTAATAAAATATGTGTACACAATTCGCCTTCTTCAAACTCTCCCATTATTTAAGCTGCTTGTTTTTATGCAGGTCAAGATCGTCTAATTTGCATACAAACGACAAGAATTCACATTAGTTTGCATGACTGATGAGAATAAAATCAATGGTGTCGCCATTTTCTTCTTTTTTTTCTGTAATGCACCAGCTGAATCCTTCAAGACTCACAAATATGTGGGCGTTTCTGAGGCAAATAATTTTCGTACTCACTATAATTTTCGTACTCACTATAATTTTCTCTACAAAAATGATGATGGCATGTAGGGAAATAAATACGGAATCCAAGTCGAAAAATATTTTATTTATTATATTACTAGCAGGGATACCCGACGTTGCCTGGGATTGAATGATGATCAACAAATATTTCACGCTCCTATATATTTATTGTCATCGAAATCCGTGAAATCGCCCAGGGAGGAAGCTTCACATGCCTCCATGTAGTAACTTAGTTCAAAATATATGCTATTCTACATTGCACTGTAGAGAACCTACTGTTTTACTTTTATAAAATTCTTTCCAGTTAACTTAAAAAAACATTAAGAAATTTATGCGCGGGGTTGGAACCTACAGACCACATCATGCAAAAAAAATAAAATAAAAAGCACGTTATCAACTTACCCACAGTAGAATTTTCACGGTCCATTGTGCTATCATTGTTGCTAAGCAACGACATGGAAAAAAATGGCTTTATTGATGATAGATAAATTAAAATAACGGTTTCGATTATCGATTATCATCGGGGGTATTCTGAGACAAAACTTAACTAAGATCACTTCCAGATTTATACATTAAAGCTCTGTTAATTTTAAAGAAAATCTCTTCAGCCGTTTCGGAGTCTATAAGCAACGAACTTACACAGACACACACACACACACACACACAAGTTGCATTTATATAATTGCAGATATTATTATATTCATATTTCGTCTTATGTTTATCAGGGGAGTTAACTCAAATTTCTAAGATGAAAACAAGTAATGGTGTTCAAACCATCGTAAAATGGTTACTCTCATTCGCAATTACATTTCTTTTCTTTTTTTTTTTCTCAAATTCTAGTCAATAATTTTCAGTAAGTTTTGGGTTCCAGCTTAGATTGTTTTCAACCAATCAAGTTCTCCATAACATACTGCTGTCATCAATGATTTTTGCTGGTCATGCTTCGTGCTATTATGCATAAGTGCCATTATTTTTATCTTTATTTTATTTTTTTTTTCATTTTATGTCTTCTTGTCACATACTCAGGTTAGATGTTTTGGGAATTATTTCCAACTTCTATTTGTTGCGATTTCGCTTGTGCCATCTTCTTGGAAATGATTGTTATCAAAGCTGTTTACCACCTGGCTTTGAACCATCAACATTAATGTGAAACATGCTTTATGATGTTCCGGATGACTACAACTCATCGTTGTGATGAGCAATTTCCTCCATCCAATGCATTACAGCTAAAATGATACCGCTTTGATGCTTTGTACAAGTTGGACATATATGTTGTATACTGCCTCTCTCGCATATAATTGGATCCGTGCATTTTGTAAAGTTGTCGATAGTTGCCTGAAGACTCTCCATGTAGCAGATGTATTAGGTCAGTTCAAAAGTCATTGCCGATTTAAAATTTCATCTTGAAAATGAAAAACTGTGCTTTTTTGAAAATCTTTATTTGTAACAATAACGACTTTTGCTCGCTATAACTTGATTCTGTCTGATGCTAACCCCAGGTTATCTAAATGGTTTTGTAATCCTCAAATAAGTGAGAATTCAAGCTAGGTAGGTCAGGAGAATACGCAGGATGCGACACGACTTCCCAACCAAATTTTTTGGTCCGTAGAGCAGTGTAAGAATGAGCATTATCATGATGGAAGATGACTCCCTTTCTGTTGATTAAAGAAAGTCGCTTTTGGATCAATATGGCTGAGAATTCTTCTTCTTTCTCGTAAGTATCCGATCTGGTCTTGCAAACATCTCCGATCATGGCTTTCCATTCTTCCTTGTTTTTAATCTTTCTCATGAGCTCATTGTTGGCAGCCTCTTTATTCATTGCAAATTTGTTTTAATTGTCTTTGAATTTTATGTGTTGTCTTCCTCTGCTCTTGTTTCCACATATTTTTCCATTCCATGACAGTTTTCTAGTCCGTCAGCGCTGATTATATAGTCAAAAATTTTGAGCTGTCTTTTTCTGATGATATTAAAAAATAAATCCAGCCATGTCCATTACTGTTACATTGTGAGGTTTGAGTGCGTGTACGTGTCACTATTCTCTATCTAGTGGCTCTTCACTATCTGAACCCAAGTTATCTTTGTGACCTATTTGAGCTCGTTCTGTGATCGTCTAAACGTTCATATGCAGGTGTGTGTGTGTGTGTGTGTGTGTGTGTGTGTCATATATGTATTCAACATCACTTTTTTTTCAACTGCATCTTTGATCTTACGTTCCACCTGGGTTTCATCTGTTCTTTGATGGAAGCTGGAAACTGAACGAATGCATTTCACTCCAAAACGATGATTAGTTTTATATGATTTTTTATTCACTTTCCAAGTGTCGAACGCAAAAGAATGGAAAGTGAGGATCTTTGCTTGTGGTTAATTCTAATCTCCAATTTGGAGACAAGTCATCTTCCTCCCAAAGTGGGGGCGGGGAGACAACCGCTAACCCGTTCGCTCTTCTTTACATCCAAATTCCAACATCGACTCTATGTCCAGCTAACCTGATCACGTGGTAACAACTACGTCCTTCCAGGTCAGCTATTTTTAGAACTTCTGGTGCAACTTGTCTATTTCATACCTAAATAATGCTTTGACAAGGTCTTCATATCTCATCTTGTGTTTACCTCGCCAGTTAGATAGATAGATAGATAGATAGATAGATAGATAGATAAATTGAAATAGATAGATAGATAGATAGATAGATAGATAGATAGATAGATAGATAGATAGATAGATGGATCGACAGACAGATAAATAACAAATAATTTCTGGTGTTCCCAACTACATAACAACTTGTGATACTCAATGGGAAGCCATGTTGGTTTCGTTGAACGGACTTTTCTGGGTTCTTTCCACTTATAATCACTTTCACTCACAGGCATGTTTCCTTTTGTCACACTTTTTTTTTTACTTAATAATCTACTCAAAAGTAAGTATGGTCAAAGCAAATAGTCGATCAAAAAAAAAAAAAAATGACCCAACCCTTCATTTAACAATTCAAAAAAAAAAAATTTAGAGATAAATTTTAAGAGAAAAAATTAATCATATAGTATGATAAATCGGTTTTATAAAATATATAGTTCATATTAGCCACGCCCACTTTTACACCCAGACGTATGACGTATGTGTTTGCCATAATTATTTTTATGAGCCAACGTATATTGTTATCACCTAGGTGATTGACTAGATTAAGTAAATCAATTAAATATGTTACAGCATTAATTCCAATCAACTTGTTTTTAATAAGAACTAGTAAGGTGACCCGACGTTGCCCGGGATTGAATGATGATCAACGACTGTTTCACATTCCCATATTTTTATTGTCATGGAAATCCGTGAAATTACCCAGCCTTGTCGATTATTTCTGCATTATTATTTTTTTTTTTTTTTCCTTCCATGAGACTTTCATGATTCTTCAGACGAACAACATCTCCACCGCTTCTAGTTGCTGTTCTGTGTCCTTGGTTAATGTCCAGCATTCGCATCCGTATAAAAGAATGGGCCATACGTAGGCTCTCATAACATGTATCTTTGTCTTGAGGCTTATCTTACTGTTGGTAAAAATGCATTTCATGCGGTTAAAGGTTATCTTAGATTGAAGGTGAGAATTATGTGTCTGAATTTTGTAGATGGGGATTTGTTAATGGTATTATTTGGATTCTTCAGACCATTATTTTCATCTCAAGTAAAAATAACATTCAGGATGAGAATATTGGTTCAATTAATCCAAATAATATGAATGAGTGATATTATCACGAAAAAATATGAATGTTGCTTTAATAATCTGAAAGAAACAAGTTATAAATTAATCATCGTGTTACGTTTTTTTTCTTTTTTTTACATGGGGGTCACCACTTATCAAGGCTCAGGAGCCACTCGGGGATAAGGGTTATTGTAATCAATGGGATAGTATCGTAGTAATAGTAAGTATTGGGGATTTGATAAGGTGTCATTACTTAAGGGGGCGGTTGTCAGGAATTTGTTTGTGTTGGACTTGAAGACATCCAAGTTGAATTCGGGGGGTAAGCAGGTAAGCGGCAGAGAGTTCCACAGCCATGCAATTCTAAGAAAGAAGCTTTGTTCATGGAATCTATGTTTTGATTTAGGCACGGATAAAGAGTGGGGAAAATTATTGACAGTGGTTTCAGCTAGTCGGGTGTTTTTTGTGAAAGATTGGCGAGGGGGGACCAGAGAATGGAGCTCAGACGAGCACTTGCCATGGAAATAACGATAAAACAGAGACAGGCTCGCAACGTCTCTTCTGTGGGAGAGAGGTTGCAGAGAAGAGAAAAGGGCATCCCCCATCAAGCCACGAAATCTATTTTGTACTCTCTCAAGGCAGGATAGGCTGTTTTTAGCAGCTCCTGCCCAGATGTGGCAGCAGTACTCCATCCTTGGACGTACTTGGCTTTTATATAGATAGAGAATTGCATCATTAGTGAGATATCTTCTGGAGTGGTAGAAGGATCCCACCATTTTCCCAGCGACCTTGGCCACAGACTTGATGTATGTGTTCCATTTCAGATCAGGAGTAAAGGTCAAACCCAGAAGCTTATCAAAACATGAGGCCTCCCCTAGACGAGAGCCATTTATTTTAATCGATGCCAGATGGGGATCAGAGCGTTGATGATGTAATGATAGGAGCTTAGTCTTAGATGCATTAAAGGTAACCAGCCACCTCTTTAAGTAATAACAATGAATTACAAGCCAACAGCCATCTACCTTGAAAATGCTGCTGTGAAACCTGACATAGTTATATGGAATAAATCAGAGAGAGTTGCAACCTTGGTTGAAGTGAGTGTCCATAATGATGGCGGTCTGAACAGAGCTGAAAGAGAGAAACAGACCAAATATCAAGGTCTCATTTATGATATTAAAAAAAACTGGAATCTTAGGAACATATCAATCATACCAGTTATTATAGGTGCCACGGGGCTTATGAAGAAGAACCTGAAGTCCTACCTAACTAATATTCCTGATGAACCAAGTGTAAAAGAGATCCAGACAATTGCATTTAAGGGAACAATGAGGATACTAAAAAGAGCTCTCGGTTGGTTTCAATAAAAAGCAGGGGAATGTTGACAGCTGGTTTGGCCGCCCCATACCCAGCGTTACAATCTACAATGACAGAAAATTAAAAAAAAAAAAAAAAAAAAATTTTTTGCACCGACCTGATATAGTTATGTCAGTTTTCCCATCGGAATCGATTGTGTATCCAATGTAAGTGAATTTATTGACTCTTTCAACACCTGCAATATTTTCTGTTTTCATCGGAGTCAGATTTCGACAGATGCTACAAGTGAATTTAGCCACGTCTGCTAAATCTATTAACAGCAAGTTGAAGCACCTTTTTGTGATACTTATAGTGCAGTATAAGGACTGCGCTATCTACAAAATAATCCAGGCGGTTTATAAAAAACGACGTAAGGTGCCAAAATGCTGAGCGCCTTAAGCCTATTACAAAAATTCATAAGGGACAGACTTGTTTGTTATCATTGGTTCATTATAAAAAATCTAAATATTAATCTTGATTTGAACAAAAAACAAATAATTGTTTTTAGTTTGTTATTAGTTGTTTGTTATTCAAAAACAAAAATATTTATTCATGAAACTTACCTTACAATGAGTGTTTTTTTTCTTGATTAGAATTTGAATTTTCTAAAGATTTTGTAAAAATTATCCAATAATTATTCAAGAATATTGTTTTCAATTTTATGTTCATTTTTCGTTGAATTAGCTTTGTATTGACAGAAATAATACATTTTTCTATGAAAACAATTGGCCAGCATTTAGGTAAAAATCTTTCATTTGGCACCTCAGCATTTTCCATAAAATACCCGGATGATGCCGATGATAGCATAGTGTTTATACTGCATAAGTAGTAATTTCTATTTCCATGAAAGTCAGATTTAAACATGCTGCAAGTGAATTTACCCATTTATGGATAGATATCGACCAAGAAAACTACAATCTGGCTATACTTTTATCTGCTGGTATGCAGATATGAAGCCTCTATTAAATCTAGTACCAGCAATTTTAAGCAGCTTTTGTGACGTCACTTATTGCATGTTCTGCATGTGATTGACTTTCAGCCCGTTTCCAAGCTTATAGGAACTTCATGAGAATTTGCTTTGTGGTAGAGATATCATTTACTTCGCCTTTACTTCTTTCAAGAACTGATTTTCCCCTGGTAAATGCTGTACTGGCTTCCATCGCACTGGGTATGCTTTGTAGCTAACCTTCACTCCTGGCCTAAAATGGAAGACTTATATCAAATCTGTTGCCAAGATTAATGGAAAAATGATCAGATCATTCTAGTAATAATATATACGAAATCTGGACAAATTAAAATATCATATTTAAGCGTATTTTACGACTGAGGGGCCCTATCGGTGGGGCATTATAATACGCCGACTGCCCCCCCTGCAGAGGGTAAAAGTCCCTCAATGGGGGTCCTGGATATGACCTTAAACTAAATCCAGTGGTGAGGCCCAAGCTTATGCGCTTTGGGGAGTGTGGAGCCACCCTTTAATTATCATTGCTCCCAGGTCCACTCTGACCCGGAGTGGTACTACCTGTTAGGGTTCCAACTATGGGTTAAATAGAAACCAACGTGAAAACAACAAATATGTTCTATTAAAAAAGAATTTCTTCAAAATCTTTGGATTCGGCATTAAATAACCCGGAAAGGGTTGATATGCCGTAAAACAAAAACAACCAACCAACCAACGACTGGGACGACCCCTTCCTGCTAGAGTAGTATATATTTACTTACATTTATAGTTTAATTCATCGTAGCAACATATGTTTTTGCGATTAACCACAACACTAACGTTTCTTAAGAAATCAAATCCTGACAATGAATTGGTGGCATTTACGATCATAAACGTCCAATGAAAAGTTTTTATTATTGAATTAGTTTAGAATTATTTTGGAGATGAGTAAATTGTATAATTGCTTTATTTAATTATTTAGAAGATGAGGATAATAGTTCAAAGAATTCCAAAGAAAAAAAGATGAGGATGATAGTTCAAATAATTAAATAAAAAATTATACAATTTACCCATCTCCGAAATAATTCCAAACTAATGCAATAATACAACAATCGGTACGCACCCGACAATTGGAAGAACAATTGGATTTATAAGACCAAAAAATCCAACCTTGATTATCATTCGGTGCCCGTGGTGCAGTGAATAGAGATTCTAGGTGAGCATTGTCTAGAGGTAACAGTTTCGATCCCACCCAAAGCCGGTCAGAGGATTAGTTGACCAAACAGTGGTGAGATATTGAAGGCAACAATTGCTGAGGATGTAGTTGGAGGATTCGACATTCCTATCAAACCATCGTGGTTAACCTGACGAAGGCCAGAGGAATAAATGGCTGAAACGTCATAGAAAAGAACAACTAGAAGATGAGAATAATAGTCCAAATAATTAAATAGAAAAGTTATTACTTATGCAAGATACAAACCAATGTTTCGTCAGCATATTGCAGCAGGTTATATAAATCACAAGAACATGTCGAAACAATTAGTTAATAAAATCATAAAGTGCTTGTAAAACAGGCACAGGGATGCAACATTGTAGTGATGGCATAAGGGTTGGAGATTTGTTGAGCGTACAAGACTTTTTAGAATTCTGACTCTTTTTTTTTTTTTGACCCTCCTCAAGAATAAGATACTTGTGGTAGCTACACGAGCCCAGATGTTGTAACAATACTCCATGCAAAGATGAATTGTGGCTACTCCTGTGTGCCTTAAAAGTTGCCTAGCTTTGGTAAAATTGACTTTGAAGAAAGGTGGGCTCTCTCTACCATGCTAGAAAGTTACTTATGCCTGAAAGCATCCCGTACCTCGACAAGGCCACCATTCGCCAATGCATGGAGTCTGTTATCACATTTGGGCTAGTCTCTCGCTCCCAGTCAGGGTTCAAAAGAAAATCGCCAACCTGATAGATCCTGAACTATCATCCAATCTTCAACCTCTGTCCTATTAACGAAATGTTGCATCCCTCTGCCTGTTCTATAAGTATTTTAATGGTTGATGCTCTGATAAACTACAAGCCCTTGTACCCCTTCGACATAAATATACTCAACAAACTCGATAAACCTGACAATCAGCAAAATCCCACCCCTCCACAATAGAGATCCCTAGATGTAAGAACGTCTTCTACTTTTATAGTTTCTTCCCCAGAACTGCTAGACTCCGGAACTCCTTTCCGGGTTCCTGTTTTCCCAACTGTACTGACATGCAGAAGTTCAAGTGTAATGTTGACAGACATCTTGCTGCTCGACTCCCTACATAGTATCCCTCCAACTTATGTCCTCGATAGTAACCCCCTACATCAAAAGCACATCACCGTGCCTTGTTTGGGGTGGAAATGGAATTAAAAAAAAAAAACTAACTCTTACTTGTATCACCTTGAGAACAGGTCATATAATCTTATTTATCTATCAAATCAAGGTCTTTGTTTCTGCATCAACTTACACCTGTTGTTTGGTTATTCATCCTGGTGGCATTTGTTTTCGCCATCAGCCACTATACGTAAGACATTTAATCCTTCAGATGCTACACTTCAATTTCTTGTTCTCTTTCAGTGGAGGCTAAAGTTGGTGATATTTGGCATCACAAAGGGTTTTTTTTTTATATTTCAAAGGAATCACTACTTATCAAGACCCATGAAAAAATCATGGATTGCAATAGAAAAATGCGAGCATGAAAAGTAATATGGTTAAGCTTAAACATGGAAACGTAAAAGACTAGTTGTTAAAACTGGAAAAGAAAAGGACAAGATATTCTAGTAAAAAATATAATAAATTTATAACTTAAAATATTACAGCATTAAATTTTAAAAAATCAATTTAACATTATATAATCAATTCTTAATGCTGCAATATTTTAAGCTGTAAATTTATTATATTTTTTACTAGAATATCTTGTCCTTTTCTTTTCCAGTTTTAACAACTAGCCCTTTACTTTTCCATGTTTAAGCTTAACCATATTACTTTTTATGCTCGCATTTTTCTATTGTAATATAAAGCTAGGTATATGCATATGTTTATATATTTGTATGCACTGGGTTCATCCGGTGTTTGAGAACATTTATTACATTTTTAAGGATAACAAAAATACAAACAACAACAACAACACATCTGCAATTAAATAAAAAAAGACATTGATACATAAGCGACATTCTTATTTGATAATTTCATTCAATGAAATCTCCCTCTGCTTCAACGACACCTTCTATTCAGAAACCTAAACCTTTGGCCGGCGCGTGTATAAGATGGTCCTGGTCGATGTTGTCCATTACTCTGACTATGGATGCTTTCAGAGAATCTTTGGTGCTGTGAGGATGTCTATTAACATATCCCTCAACAACACCCCACACGTAATAATCCAATAATTTAAGGTCTGAAGAACTTGTGGGCCACAAGCTGAGGATAATGTAATTATGAAAATGTTCCGCTAACCATCCTTGAATGGTTTGAGCTTTATTTGATGGCAAAGAGTTTTGTTGAAAAATGTAGGGACTTCCATTTCTTACTCTATCGATCCATGGCTAAACAACAATACCCAGGATATTAATGTAAGCAGCAGAATTGACTCAGCCCTTGTGGAAAGAAATGTGGTGGCATCACATGTCCTCCATTGCTAACAACCCCCCAAAATAGTTGCAGGAAATTTTGTGTGCATGACTCTTGGAACTTCGACGGGGTCATAGCCATCTGTCTTTCTTTTTGTTTACCTTCTTTTCGTCTAAAAAAAAAAAACAAAAAAAAAAACAAACAAACATGTTGTTCAGTAATATATTTCAGTTTGTTAAAAATTCTCTTGGAGCTCATCAAACGATTTTCTTTGGTGGTCTCGGACATAAATTGACCTCTATTGATCATATAGGACTTGTATCAAAGATTCTTATGGGCAGTCCTTTGAATTGTGGCTTTGAAGACACCGAGATCTTTTGGAATTGACCCCATTGACTTCTAGGGGTTCCCGTCAATGATATTTTAAACTTGATGAATAAATTCGTGTGTTCTAATCCTGTCTGAGCATTGTTAGTGCTTTTTACGTTTACCAACAACAGAAATTTGATCATCATTGTCTTCTAACTTTTTGAGAACTTTAAAAACAAAGGATCGGGCTATTTTAAGAAATTATGCAATTTGCAAATCGCTGTGTTCTGTGTTATTGCAACTATTACAGAACGTCTTTTCATTTCCTGTGTTTGTTTGTTATCTCTCTTGATTGATTGTCTGTATATGTTATATCGTAGATTATATGAATAACAAGTCATTACTGGGGTTGTACAGAAAGGGTTTATTTAGGTAAAAAGGTACACACATTTCTAAGCGTCCATTGACAGCTTAGTACTAAATTCTGTCTCCCCCATGAGGAGAGTTTGCTTGTCTTTTTATAGACGTAACAGTCCATTCATTTGAGGGGTGTTGGATCAGTCCATTATATCACCTTCCTCCCAAGCTAAATTCTTCCCTAGAATTTCGCTTCACCATTTTTTTCTTTTTTGACTTTGTCCAAAAAATTCAGTTCTTTTTCTTTTTCTTTCACTTCTCCTTAAAATTTGCGTTTGCGAATTTTTGGATTTTGGAGAGTGACTTGTATTTTCAGTTACTGGTGCTTCCTTTTTTGGAGGCTCTATGTGAAAAATGTCATACAGTTCTTCCAACGGTACTTCATTGTTTTTAACTATTTCAATATATCGAGGTCTGAGTTGGTTTATATGTTTTTTTGTGGGAAAATGTCTGACCTTTTATAATGTAGACCATTCTTCCAATTCTTTTTGAGATTATGCCTTCTTCCCAAAAACTCTTCCCTGCCCGATAATTGTTGAAAAAAACTTTATCCCCGTCCTTGTATATCTTGTATCGTCCATTATCTTTTACACTTTTTTTCTTTTTTTTTTTACTCGGAATTAACCGGTCGAACACAGAGCGCACTTTTCTGGCAAACATTATTTCCGCTGGGGATAAATTTGCATTTGTATTCGGATTAGGTGTTATCCTGTACACTGCTAAAAATTTCTGAAGACTTTTTTCTTCAGTGTCGATGTTATCGTTCTTTTTTAACGCTCGTTTAAAAGTATCGACAAATCTTTCAGCTTGTCCGTTAGATCGAGGGCTATAAGTTGGTGTTGTGACATGCTCTATGGCCAGTGACTCACAGTAGATCTTAAATTCTTGACCTTTGAACATGGTGCCATTATCACTAACAATTGTTTTTGGTACGCCAAAACGCCCAAATACCTCGTCCAACGCCTTTATTGTGTTTGCCGCTGTAGGATGTTTGAATTGAAAAATTTCTGGCCATTTCGACATGCTATCTACTATTACCAGGTAATAATATCCTTTTAGAGGTCCTGCGTAATCTATATGGATCCGCGTCCATGGTATATCTGTTTTAGGCCAAGGTTGCGTCTTAATGGGCGGCGCTTTTGCTGCTAGTTGGCAACCCTTACATAATTTTATCATTTTTTCTATGTCCTGATCCATTCCAGGCCAGTACGTATATGCTCTCATTAGTGCTTTCATTCTGGAGATTCCAGGATGTCCCATGTGGAATTCTTTTAAAATTCTCTTCTGTAATACTTGAGGTATTACCACTCTATCTGCGTACATTAGAGTTTCATCGCACTTTGAAAATGGAAAAACTGTTAATCCTTTCCTCTTCTTTTCTTTTTGTCCCACTTGTCTTTTTATCTTGTTAATGTATTCATCTGTTCTTGCTGCTTTCTTTATTTCCTCAAGTGTTACCGGAAGTTCCCTAACAGTATTTATTAATATATCTGTTAGTTCATTTTCTTCTTTTAGTGCAGCTATAACAGTTTCTTCAAGTAATTTAGTTTTATTTGGGATCAACCTGGACAAACCATCTGCATGTGCAATTTTGCTGGATGCTAGGTGTTTCATTTTAAAATTGTAGTTTAACAGAATCATGCTCCATCTTTGTAACCTATTAGCTGTATGAGTAGGAACTCCTTTTTTGGAACCAAAAATCGATAACAAAGGTTTGTGGTCCGTTTCCAAGATAAAAAATCTTCCATGGATGAACCTATGAAATTTCCTCATGGCGCATACAATTGCCAGACCTTTTTCTATCTGACTATAATTTTTTTCTGCGGGTAGCAAAACCCTTGAGGCATGAATAATTGGTTTAGTCGATCAATCTTTGAGTCTGTGTAGTAGCACAGCACCTAAACCGTATTTGCTCGCATCTGCTGCTACAATTAATTCTTTTTTCGGATCGTAGTGAGCTAGTGCTAAATCCGATAACAGACATTTTTTAATCTTTAGGAATGCTTCATCACATTCTTTTGTCCAGAGCCATTTTTTATTCTTTTTCAGTAATTCGTTTAAAGGTGCTCTTAGTTCATGCATATTTGGGATATAAGAATTATAATAATTTGCTAGTCCCAAAAATGACTGTAGCTGCACTATATTTTCTGGTCTAGGCATGTTTTTGATTGCTTCAGTCCTATTAGGATTAGGTTTTCTACCATTTCGATCAATCACCTGTCCCAAATATTCAATTTTGTCCATCCCAAAATTACATTTTTCGAGAGCCACTTTCAATCCATAGTTTGATATTCTCTCGAATACTTTGCCAATGTGGATCTTATGCTCTTCCACATTTTTACTTCTTATAAGGATGTCATCTAGATAAGCCATAGCAAAATCCAAACCTGCTAGCATTGTATCCATAATTTGCTGGAACAAATTTGGGGCTACTTTTAAACCAAAAGGCAAACGTTTTAGTGAAAATAGTCCTTTATGGGTATTTAATGTCAGGTACTTAGCACAATCTTCCTGGACTTTTACTTGCCAATACGCTTCAGACAAATCAATTTTTGTAAAAAATTTTCCTCCGCTTAACTTCGAAAAAATTTCCTCTGGGGTAGAAAGCGGGTAGTTATGCTCCTTGAGACAATCATTTAGACCTGTCGAAAAGTCCGCGCATACCCTGATTTTATTATTTTTCTTCTTAACGTAAACCGTGGGTGAAGCCCATTCAGAGTAGTCCACTTTTTCTATTACTCCAATATCTTGAAGTCTCTTTAATTCTTTCTCTATAGTTTCTAATGCTGAATATGGAACCTTTCATTTGGGTTTGAAAACTGGTTTAGCCTCGTCCTTTAGTTCAAATTTCACCTCCGTTTTCGTGCAGCAACCCAAACCTTCAGAGAATACCTTTTTAAAGTCTTTTTTTAATTCGTCAATAAACTTTCCTGGTAGTTTAGACGTTTCTAAACCCGCCAGACTTACTTTATTGCAAAATGAGTTATGGGTTTTCCTCATAAATTAAAAAGAATCATTAAGTCTATACCGAACAAATTAGAATTTTTCCCCGGTACGACATATAACTTGGTTTTCACAGCATTCTCCTTTAGAGACACATTGGTAAAAAATTCACTCTTAAATTTTAGTTTATTTCCAGACACACTTCTGGCAATTTTTTTTTGTATTTTGTAACTTTGGAAACCCAATTTTCTTCCAAGTTACTTCGTCAATTATACTTATGTCGCTTCCCGTATCTAGAAGACAGTTCACATTACAGCCATTCATTTTAATTTTAATATATTTTCTTTTATCACACCTACACTCATTTTTAGAACCAATGGTCTTTATTTCTGCTTTTCGGTATTTTCCTTTCCTGCATACCGTTGATTTATGGCCTTTTTTATTACATTTGTTACATATTTTGTATTTAAAGTAACAATCTTTAGTGAAGTGGTTTTTTCCCCCACATGTCTTACAGGATTTTTCGTGTACACATTTCATCACCCTTTCCATTTTTTTTCCATATTTTTTTCTTCAAAATTTTTTCCTTCGATGCTTGTATTGTCCTGCTTTAAATTTAACAGTTTCTGACACTCTTCCGTAACTTTTTGTAACGTTATTTCTGTGTCTTGGTTCATAATGGATAATATCCTTGAACGAATATCCTTATCTTTAGAGGCTGTTAAACCTTGCACAAAGATTAGACTTTTAAACATATCCTCTTTGAGGTCTTTTAATTTAAAGGATTCACAATGAGCATTCACTTTCCCTGCATAAGTAATAAAATCTTCGTCCTCCTGCTTCGTGATATTTAAACATTTATAACGTGTATAGAATAGACTATCTCGTTCACTGAAAATGTTTGACAATATTTTTATTGTTTCACTAAAAGAAATCTCTTCAGGTTTCTTTGGCAGGATAAAATTCGTATACTTTGTATTTTCCTGAGATCCAAGTTTTTGAAGAAGAAGGATAATCTTCTCTTCGTCTGTCCAAGACTGACATCTCTTAGCAAAAATATTTTCGTATCTCCGAAAATATGCCGGAAAAGTTAACCCATTTGTCGGCTCGTATACAAATTCGGATAAAGAATTTGCTATTCCTTCAGGAGTGAAACGACAGTCTTTCTGCTGCGTTAAAATACTCTGTAGTATTTCGCTTTGCTTCAACTGATGTTGCTGAAGTAATTCCATTTGTTTTTGTTGTGCAAACAATGCCGATTGCATAGTTCTAGTGAATTCCGCTAATTGCTCCATGTTAAAATTTTTTTTTTTTTTTTTACGAAACTACACAATTAAACAAAAGATTAACTCATATGTCCTATAAATTCAATGAATTAAAAGCACAATATCCTTCCGAAGAGAAGAAAAAAAAACACTTCCAGCCGAATAAAACTTGAAATGGACACTTTTTTTTTTTTTTAAATATTCTTTTCAAAAAAATGTTCGCTTCAAAATGTCAATTTCTTTTTTTTTTTAGGACCGTAACCGACTGAAACACTTACTTTTTAAATGTTGGCTCTGTCGAAGTTTTTTTTTTCCTCTTCCTTCTTTGGATTTCTTTTGTTTTCTGCTCGTTAATCTTCTTGTGTGCTTATTCCTTCGCTTTGTTTTTTAGTGAGTTTCGTTCGAATTCTTCGTCGCCAGTTGTTATATCGTAGATTATATGAATAACAAGTCATTACTGGGGTTGTACAGAAAGGGTTTATTTAGGTAAAAAGGTACACACATTTCTAAGCGTCCATTGACAGCTTAGTACTAAATTCTGTCTCCCCCGTGAGGAGAGTTTGCTTGTCTTTTTATAGACGTAACAGTCCATTCATTTGAGGGGTGTTGGATCAGTCCATTATATCAGTATAAAAATGTAATCTATAAATATAAAAGCGAAAATGTATGTATGTTTGTATGTGTGTTCGCTTTTTCTGTATGTCTACAAAAGGCTTTTTTCAGAGAAGCGGTCGTCGGTTCACAACTTTTTAAAACTTTTTATATCACATATAAATCGTAATATCTCACAGTTAACAACGAAGCTCGCCTGTCTATTTAATTTGCTCGATTTCGGCAAGATAAATATTCAACATTTGTCGCTCGCCATATGTGGGTTAGTCTTTTTCCTATAACATCTTGGGAAAAAAAAAAAAAAAAAAAAAAAAAAAAAAAAAGCGTTCAGCAGTAAATGAAATACTATCCCGCTGTCAAACTTGACCTCATTAAGTCATTAAAACGTGCACCTGCCAAATCCAAGTAATTAAATAAATCCAAACGTGTTCCCGTTAGCATCTCGTGGTAGCCCAATGGTTAAAACCGTCACACCCTTTTTTTTTTCACACTTTAATTTCCAACTTTGCCTCAAGGGTTCGGGTTCGATCCTCATACTTACCTACCAAAACATTTTTTTATTTTAACCCCCACCCCCCACCCCCGGAGTTTCCACACACATCCAAGTAATTAAATAAATTCAAACGTGTTTCCGTTAGCATCTCGTGGTAGTGCAATAGTTAAAACCGTCGCACTCTTTTTTTTTTTTTTTTTTCACACTTTAATTTCCAACTTTGCCTCAACGGTTCGGTTTCGATCCTCATACTTACTTACCAAAACATTTTTTTTTATTTTAACCCCCACCCCCGGAGTTTTCACACACATTTCCAAACACCCGAGCAATGCGGGTACCCCTCGCTAGTGTTAATATACAAGAAAGAATTGGTAAAATAAGTGATGTTCTCAAACATGATGAGCCAAAATATTTCCGTGCTACATTTTTTCAAAGCTGCTCATTTATAGTATGTGGAAAAATTATGTATTTTTTAAATGTTCAGGAGAAAGGCAACAGAAAAGATGTGGATTAACTAATCAGATTCTAAATTTATGTTCTGTGTCTTCATTATTAATTTGATGATGATGGGAGGTATTAGGTTGATGCAAAAATAATTTCGCTTTTTGACGTTCAACTTAAAAAAATCATAACTCCTTTCATAACAAACTTTATTAATCGAACTAAGAACCATTAGAATCGACACACTTTTGCCAACGAGGAACACTTATATTTATCCCATTAGCATAGAAATCCGGAGTTCTGGAAGCGATGAAGTCATCGAAGGCCAATTCGGCATCATTTCGGCTTTTGAAGCATTTTTTGTGCAGGAAGTTGTCGAGGTGCTTGAAAAAGTGATAATCTTTGAGCGAGATGTCCGGTGAATATGGTGGATAAGGCAGAGTTTCGAGCCCAATTCGTTCAGCTTCTGCAGGGTCAGTTGAGCAACATGTAGGCGAGTGTTGTCATGGAGGAGAATTGGTCCCTTAATATTGACCAATCTCGGGCACATACGTTGGAACTTCTGCTGCATTTCATCACTTTGTCTGCAGTATTTCTCCGTCATAATCCTTTCGCTTGGATTCAAGAAACTGTGATGGATGAGACCAGACGCAAACCACCAAACAGTCGCCATAACCTTTTTTTGGTGCAATTTCCGCTTTGAGGAGTGTTGTGGAGCTTCTCTGGCATCCAGCCACCGTGCCGGGTGTCGTAGAGGATCCACTTAACATTACACGTCACAATCTGCTTGAAAAATGGGTCATTTCTGTTACACAAAAGGAGCATAGAAGACATCTCAAAATTACCTTTTTTTTATTATCGTTCAATTCATGTGACAAACATTTATCCAACTTTTTTGACTTCCTAGATGCTTTAAATGGCGAACGACAATTGAGTGGTCGACTTCGATTTCAACAGCAACTTCTCGTGTGCTTTTGTGAGAATCAGTTTCAATTGAGGCTTTCAAATGTTCATTATCAACTGCCGTCAGCCGACCGTGACCGTCTTCATCTTCAAGGCTTTCGTCACCATTGCAATATTTCTTGAGCCACTGTTGGGCCACACATCTGCTAGTGGTTCCTGGATCAAACGTATCATTGATATCATAATCTGTCTCGGCAGCTTTTCAGCCTAGTGTGAACTGGAACAAGAAAATCGTGCAGATTTTAATTTTGTCCATGCTGTTGAAAAGACTGCGAAAAAAATGAATGAAGAGATTCGATAGAGCGAAAAACGCACTTCAAAATGATATATATCATGGCTATATATATATATATATCAATGAATTAATTCAGAAATCTATAAATATAAAAGCGAAAATGTATGTATGTATGTATGTATGTATGTATGTATGTATGTGTGTTCGCTTTTTCTGTATGTCTACAAAAGGCTTTTTTCAGAGAAGCGGTCGGTCAGTTCACAACTTTTTAAAACTTTTTATATCACATAAATCGTAATATCTCACAGTTAACAACGAAGCTCGCCTGTCTATTCAATTTGGTCGATTTCGGCAAGATAAATATTCAACATTTGTCGCTCGCCGCAATGTGATTTAGTCTTTTTCCTATAACATCTTGGGAAAATAAAAATTTTAAAAAAGCGTTCCGCAGTAAATGAAATACTATCCCGCAGTCAAACTTGACCTCATTAACTCATTAAAACGGGCACCTGCCAAATCCAAGTAATTAAATAAATTCAAACGTGTTTCCGTTAGCATCTCGCGGTGGGGCAATGGTTAATGTCGCACGTTTTTTGTTTTGTTTTTTTTTTTTTTTTTTTTTTTTCACACTTTAATTTACAACTTTGCCTCAAGAGTTCGGGTTCGATCCTCATACTTACTTTTTTTTTTAACCCCACCCCACCCCCGGAGTTTCCACACACACCTCCAAACACCCGGGAAACGCCGGGTACCCCTCGCTAGTCATCATATATAAAAGTAACACATGTGAGAAAACGATATTGTTTTTGCATCGACTTAATAAATTATAGAAACTTTCTCTGCTTTATGGTGTCAGAATTTTTCTATTTCCATTCCGTCATAGCATTGTATTCATTTTTATTCATACGCATATATATATACAAAGCGATAATATATTTATGAATAATTAACAATTAATTTTTACCTACAGACACTAATGTTTCATGCTTACACGAGCATCAGTGTAGGAAGTAACAATTAGTGCCAGTCAGGAGATTCAAATTCAGTCACAAAGTCAGCCTTGGCACTAGCCTAGCATTCTACCTCTATGATACCAGCAATTAACACAGGGATCGAGGGAAATTAGTTGTCTATAAATGTCAAGCTCGGGAGCATAAGCAATAAACAGTCAGAGAGTATTCAACGAGAGGAAGATGGAATATTGCATTTTGTGCTTAGGTTGACTGCTTTTCCTTAATTCTCTAAAGACGGCTCAATTTTAATTTGTTAAAGGGTTTTTACAACGATCATATATTTACAAATAAATATTGACAATTATATATATAGCTTGTTCGGACAAGTCTATAGATTTTAAGTATCGGTTGACTTTTAAAATGCCACCCATGAAGTCTTAAATTAAAGTCAAAATCCTCTCGGCAATACGGCCATATTTGGTGCAAATAAACTTCAGTCTATGATTGACTTTACCACCAAGATTCAGTCATGAATACCTAACATTCTTCATTTAATGCTAAAAATATTTGGACACATATAAAACTGTCAATAATTCTGACACGCCCCTCTCTTGGCACTACCCTGATTTAGGTTTGACCTTTACTCCTGATCTGAAATGGAACACATACATCAAGTCTGTTGCCAAGGTCGCTGGAAAGATGGTGGGATCCTTCTACCGCTCCAGAAGATATCTCACTACTGATGCAATTCTCTATCTATATAAAAGCCAAGTACGTCCAAGGATGGAATACTGCTGCCATATATGAGCAGGAGCTGCTAAAAACAGCCTATCCTGCCTTGACAGAGTACAAAATAGACTTTGTGGCTTAATGGGGGATGCCCTTTTCTCTACCCTGCAACCTCTCTCCCACAGAAGAGACGTTGAGAGCCTATCCTTGTTTTATCGTTATTTCCATGGCAGGTGCTCGTCTGACCTCCAATCTCTGGTCCCCCCCTCGCCAATCTTTCACGAAAAACACCCGTCTAGCTGAATCCACTGTGAAAAATTTCCCCCACTCTTTATCTGTGTCGAAATCAAAACGCGGATTCCATGAACAAAGCTTCTTTCTTAGAACTGCACACCTGTGGAACTCTGTTCCGTCTGCCTGCTTCCCACCTGACTACAACTTGGATGTCTTCAAGTCCAACGTTAACAAATTCCTAATGAACCGCCCTCTTAAGTAAACACTTCATCAAATCTACACACTAACGTACTGTACTTGCAATAACCCTAATCCCTGAGTGGCTTCCTGGTCTTGATAAGTGGTGACCACCGTGTAAAAAAAAAAAAAAAAAAATTCTACAACGGTCCTCTTTACTCTCGGGTTGTTTTGATAGGCATTATCTTTTTTTTCTTTTTTTTTTTTTACAAAATGGTGAGTCACCATTTATCAAGGATCAGAGACTACTCGAGGATAAGGGCTAATGAGCGCACAGTAATCAATGGGACAACATCATAGTAATCGTTAGTAGTATAAATTTGGTAAATTGGATTACTTAAGGGGACGGCTCATTAAGAACTTGTTTACATTGGACTTGAAGACGACCATATTGTAGTCAGCTGGAAAGCAGGGAAACAGAAGAAAGTTCCACAGGCATATAGTTCTAAAAAAAAGCTTTGTTCGTGGAATCTACGATTAGGTTTAGGCATAGATAAAGAGTTGGGGAAATTATTGATAGTGGTTTCAGCTAAAGGAGTGTTTATCATGAAAGTTTGGCGAGAGGGAGACAATAGATTAGAGCTCGGACGAGCACTTGCCATAAAAATAACAATAAAGCAGAGGGGTTTGCGACGTCTCTTCCGTGGGAAAGTGGGAAAGAGGTTGCAAGGAGGAGAAAAGGGCATCTTCCACTAGGCTACAAGTCAGGATAAGTTGGAAATTTGGTAAATTGGATTACTTAAGGAGATGATACATCAAGAACTTGTTTACTTTGGCCTTGAAGATGGCCATATTATAGTCAGCTGCAGAGCAGGGAAACAGAAGAGAGTTCCATAGGTGTGCAGTTCTAAGAAAGAAACTTTGTTCATGGAATCTACGTTTAGGTTTAGGCACAGATAAAGAGTGGAGGAAATTATTGATAGTGGTTTCAGCTAGACGAGTGTTTTTTATGAAAGTTTGGCAAAAGGGGACCATAGATTGGAGCTCAGACGAGCACTTGCCATAAAAATAACAATAATGTGGAGACAGGCTCGCAGCATCTCTTCTGTGGGAAAGAGGTTGCAGGGAAAAGAAAAGGGCATCCTCCACTAGGCTATGAAGTCTATTTTGAACTCTGTCAAGGCAGGATAAACTGCTTCTAGCAGCTCCTGCTGAGATGTGACAACAGTACTCCATCCTTAGATGTACCTGGCTCTTATACAGGTAGAGAATTGCATCGGGAGTGAGATATCTACTGGAGCAGAAGAATGATCCAACGATTTTTCCAGCGACCTTGGCAACAGACTTGATGTATGTGTTCCATTTCAGATTAGAGGTAAAGGACAAACACAGAAGCTTGTCAAAACATGGAGCCTCCCTAAGACGAGAGCCATTCATTTCAATTGATGTCAGATGGGGATCAGAATGTTGATGATGTAAAGATAGAATCTTGGTTTTTAGATGCATTAAAAGTAACGAGCCACCTCTTTCCCCATTGCACCACATGCTCAAGATCAGAGGAGAGAAAATCAGAGAGAACTTGGTCATTTAAATATTATATGTTAAATATACAGACTAAACCAGAGACGCTGAATTATCAGCCAATTGACTATACGAATTGGGATCCCATCTCCATTGACACAGCAATTCACCTGGATTTATTCTAGTGAATGATGCACACCTGTTTCTTTGGTATGAATATACATTTAATTCATTTTGCCAGACGTATTATTGTATATTTATTACCTTTTTATCTTATGTCTTTTTTTTTTCAGTCCCTATGCAGATATGTCTACTGGCAAAGCATCTTATGAGGTTCAGTTTGATGCATACGATATCAACGAATTTGAATACAACTTGAACAAGTGAGTTCAAAGTTTTTAATTCTATTCACGTAACATATACTAGCAGGACCCGTGGAAATTCCACGGTGGTTGAAAAATTTTTAAAGCACATAATAAGCAAAATGGAAAAAAAATAAATAAATAAAACAAATAACGACGAATTTAAAACAATTTTTTTAGCAAATTCTTTTTTAACCTTTTAAAGCTAAAAAAATTGATTTAAAAAAAATAGATTTTTTTTCTGAATAATTTTTTATGTAGATTATTAAAGGAACAGGTGTCAATTCACTTGCATATTTAAATTTTAAAAGAAACTATAAAAAAAAAAAAAAAAAGAAATTACGGTCTCCTCTCAACATAACTTTTTTTTTAAACCATAAAATAAAATAACCAATTAAAAACCCTAAGCAGACAGCAATGATTTTTTATTTTTATTTTTGAAAAGAAATGGCTTGAATGATTTTTAACTGATAAAGAGCGACTATAATACAAAAAAAAACAGTCTCCTCTCAATATGACTTTAAAAAAAATTATAAAATAAAATAGCCAATTTGAAACTGTAAACAGACGACCATATTTTTTTTTTTTTGGAAAATCTTTGGAAAGGAAATGGTTTTAATGACTTTTAACTAATAAAGAGCGACTATAAAGGGAGGTAATTTATTTCTCATTAATTAATGTTTGTGATGGTGATGTCGTTTTTTTTTTTTTTTTGAAAACGATGTACAGACAAGTAAATTAATATTTAGATGTTCATCATGCAGGGCACAAGAAACTCGGAAAGCATGGTTTTACTATTGCTCTGGAGGCATAGTTGATTTTAATTTTTCGGTTTCAGTACTAAATAGGAACAATAAGGGAAAGATTGCAATATTAAATTTGGTAAGGGATATATAGTAATCAAAAAATGCTCAAATCCCAGACAGACCAGGTGTGTTTAAACACAGCATTGCGAAGTAGAAAGTATTTCTCTGTCTTTAGTTATCTGTGTTGATCAGGCATATTATATTTGGTAAATGATATGTTAATTTTAAGTGTTCAATATCCTAAGTTGAGGAGGTGTTAGGGTTAGAGTGTGTTTACTTGAAGTCATAATAGTAATATAACAACAGTACATTTGTTAAGTAGAGCATGTATCTTGGAAGAAAGATTTTCACTGCATTTCATGACTATAGAGTGGAATGATAAAGTTGTCGCCCTAAAGAAAACAAAATTACAGCTTTATTTTAAAACTTTTATTGAAAAAAATCAATTCAGGTAACTTGATTATGTAGTAGAGCTGACATATATTTAATTTAGCCGCCTTCGGTCTCAATCACTGCCTTGATACGGGTCCGGAAATGGGAGCATGCCTTTTCAACAAGAGCTTAGTGAATACTCGGCAGATAGCGGCGATCAGGCTGGCTTTGGTGTTGTGGGAAGTCATGTTAGTGATGTTCTCGCCATATGACCAAACGAAGTAGTCCAGTGGATTCAGGTCAGGGGGATAGGGGGCCAGTGAGAGAAGGGTACAAAGTCGTAGCATTTCTTCTGAAGCCAAGCCTGAGTCTCTTTGGACTTGTGGGTCAGCACCGAGTTCTTCTGCCACACCCAGGGTCTGCCAGCAGCCACCTGATTGCACTAGGGGACCACCACAATCTTCAGCACATCCAGGTACACTTCAGTGTTGACTTTCAAGCCAACTTCAACAATGTGTAGTGGCATGATGTGATCCTCACTTAAAACCACACCAAAGACTATAACCATGGCAAGAAACTTTGTTTTCATCATCCTGGGCATGTCCCTGTTATTCGTGGCAATTCAGCAATGCATTTTGAGGGTGCTGGCAATGGTCCTGTTGTCATAACTTGGGTCGGTAGAGGGCATGAGCTGTACAACGGTGCATCTCCGATCTCACTTGTTGAACATTATGTCACTTTCAGACATAATGGAAGGCTTCTGTCGTTCTTGGGATTGGTACACAACTGACCAACTAGTAGATAGTTTGCAATAAAAACAGAAAACCGGTTTTCATCAAACGGAAATGGAATCATGTCATCTTTTCTAGGGCGGCAATTTTATCGTTACATTCTTTATACTGTTGTATACTAGAAAAGGTATTCTGCATTGCTCGAGAGTCGATGCTCAATGTCTTAGATAGTGCAGGTGTGTTAATATTTTATATGCTGTATTGCCATGGCAAAAGAACTTCACTATGTTTTTTTTTCTTTTTTTATTCTTGTATGCAAAGGTACCCAGCGTTGCCCGGATGCCATAATAAGTGTTATGAGTTATTCCAAAATATACACTAGACAAGAAACTCGGTGTTGCATGAGGGCCATAAATAAATTATACAGTAGGATATTTGATAAGTGGTATATGATAAATTCAATAGTGCTCAATATCTAAGAAAGAGCAGTTGTATGTAATTATACAGGGTGTCCACAAAATCTGGCTGCATAATCTACACGGTGCCCACAAAGTCTGGCTGCATAATCTACACGGTGCCCACAAAGTCTGGCTGCATAATCTACACGGTGCCCACAAAATCTGGCTGCATAATCTACACGGTGCCCACAAAGTCTGGCTGCATAATCTACACGGTGCCCACAAAATCTGGCTACATAATGTAGCCAGACTTTGTGGACACCCTGTATAGTTACACTTGGAACATGGTGTTGCAATATTTTTTATATAAAAGGGAGTATATGATCACGGAAAATTGGAAGACACTGGCGATAGGAAGTGACGAATTAAATGGAGCCATGTTCTGCTAACAACCAATCAGAAATCAGAATTGCTCCATAACAATATTGAATGTTTGGCATTCCAGCACAATTTTTCGTGTCAACACAAGAAAGATCTTTTACTTTTTGCCTACAAAATTATAAAGTCCAGGACCTGTACAGCACAGCTACCCATTGAAAATTCTTCATCTCCAGGACTTGTACAAAATAGCTACCCATCGGAACTCTGAAATTAATCATGGCTTTCAGTTCAAGATCTGGTATATAATATTACACTTAGTAAGTTGTATATGCTAAATCAAATAATGCTCAATACTCCAGACAGAGCATATGGGTGTAATAATATAATATTATTTAGTAAGAGATACATACCGAATCAGAAGATGGTCAATATGCTAGATAAAGATGTAAGAATACATTATTACACTTGATCAGTGGTATATGCTGAATCAGGAGTGATCAATATCCTTTATAGAGCTGGTGTGTATAATAATAATACAGTGCTACACTTAATAAATGATTTATGCTGAATCGGTATAGGTGCTCAATATCCTAGATAGAGTATGTGTGTGCAGTAATACAGTAGTATATTTCTTACGTGGTACATGCTCGATGGAGAAGGGGACAACAAGAGACAGCATTATGTAGGAATGCACTAAAATAAATATAAGTTTTATTTTATTACTAGCGGGTGTACCTGGCGTTGCCCGGGTGTGCTGAGGTGTGCAGGGGGGGGTTAAATCAAAACAAAATGGAAAATAAAGAATAAATGAACGGCGTTAAATATTATATATAAAAAAAACAGCGAACGTGATGCAAAATAAAGAATAAGCGAACGATATTAAAACTTTTTAAAAAATCGGAAAAACAAAAACAAAAAAAAAACAGTGAACGTGATGAAAAAATAAAAAAAAACGGACAAAAAAATGGCATAAATATCCCTGTAGTTTATATTAAGTGTAACTGTTATATCGTAGATTATATGAATAACAAGTCATTACTGGAGTTGTACAGAAAGGGTTTATTTAGGTAAAAAGTTAAACACATTTCTAAGCGTCCATTGACAGCTTAGTACTAAATTCTGTCTCCCACGTGAGGAGAGTTTGCTTGTCTTTTTATAGACGTAACAGTCCATTCATTTGAGGGGTGTTGGATCCATCCATTATATCAGTAACGCAAGGGCAAAATAGCTGAGAAACGCTGTGCAAGAGAATATGTCACGCATAAGGATTTCACATTTCTAAAATTATGACTGGTAATGGCCTCGTATTTGTAATATGAAAACAAATATTTTCAAAAAACAATCTAGTAGTAAACAAAATAGTAATCATACACCAAGGATGGTTTATAATGAATAAAATCTTTGTTTGGATGGATGAATAATGCATACAGAAATATGTCGACAAGTTGAAATACAAAATGTTCATTTCAACTTGCCGATATATTTTTATTAGTTTTATGCATGCGCAAATTCAATCATAGCTAGAATTGGTTTATTTTCAAATCTTTCTTATTTATCTGTCAGTTTGGCTCAAACAGTAAGGGGATGCGACTGGAGCGCTAAATGTTTTGGTTTCAATACACACTCCCCTGCCTACCTTAAATCTTTTATGCCACTCAAAAACTGATGCTTGATTCATGAAAGATGGTCCAAAAGCAGTCTGAAGCATTCCATACGTTTCTATGGCATTTTTTTCCAAGTTTAAAACAGAATTTTATTGCATATAGTTCTTCTAAAGTGCCCTCACGTCTAGATTGCAATTTTGAAATTCACCAGCTGTGGCAATCAGGCTTTCCAATACCTGTTGTTGCTGTTCATTTGAACCTGAAATCTTTAAAATTGGCCAGTCATCGCCTAAAATGCGTCACAATAACATACTGAATTTTCCAGAGTCTATGATAATTTTAAATACCTGTACAAAAAAAAAATCTGGAAACTTATCGAAGGAACCTCGTAAATTATTCATTTTTTTTCTTGTTCTTCTTTTTTTTCTTTTTTTTTTTTTACACAGTGATCACCACTTATCAAGGCCCGGAAGCCACTCAAGGATAAGGGTTATTGCAAGTACATTACGTTAGTGTGGAGATTTGATGAAGTGTTTAATTAAGGGGGCGGTTCATTAGGAATTTGTTAACATTGGACTTGAAGACATCCAAGTTGTAGTCCGGTGGGAAGCAGGTAGACGGAACAGAGTTCCACAGGCGTGCAGTTCTAAGAAAGAAGCTTTGTTCATGGAATCCGCGTTTTGATTTAGGCACAGATATAGAGTGGGGGAAATTTTCACAGTGGATTCAGCTAGACGGGTGTTTTTCGTGAAAGATTGGCCAGGGGGGACCAGAGATTGGAGTTCAGACGAGCACTTGCCATGGAAATAACGATAAAACAAGGATAGGCTCGCAACGTCTCTTCTGTGGGAGAGAGGTTGCAGGGTAGAGAAAAGGGCATCCCCCACTAATCCACGAAGTCTATTTTGTACTCTGTCAAGGCAGGATAGGCTGTTTTTAGCAGCTCCTGCCCAGATATGGCAACAGTATTCCTCTTCTTCTTCTTGTACACAACCACGTATCAAGGTCATTAACTTGCTGAAAAGATTAATAAGATTGATGGCTTGGCAGTTAAATAATGAAACATATTATGAAAGGATTGAAATCAGTGAATAGAAGGAACCAGGCGTGATTACTTATGGTAATGATTTTTATAGCTGTGTTCTCTGGGCAGGAGCTGCTAGAAAGGACTTGTCCTGCCTTGATAGAGTTCAAAATAGACTTCGTAGCCTCGTAGGAGATGTCCTTTTCTCTTCGCTGCAACCTCTATCTCACAGAAGAGATGTTGCGAGTTTGTCTCTGATGTATCGTTATTTTCATGGAAAGTGTTCGACTGAGCTTCAATCTATGGTCCCCCCTCGCCAAACTTTCACAAGAAACACTCATCTAGCTGTAAACACTATCAGTAATTTCCCCCACTCTTTATCTGTGCCTAAACCTAAACGTAGATTCCATGAACAAAGCTTCTTTCTTAGAACTGCACGCCTGTGGAATTGTCTTCCGTTTTCCTGCTTTCCGGCTGACTACAATATGGTTGTGTTCAAGTCTAAAGTAAATAAGTTCTTTATGAGCCGTTCCATATAAGTTATCAAATTTACCAAATTTTCATTACTAATGATTACTATATTGTCCAATTTCTACTGTACACTCTTTAACCCTTATCCTTGAGTGGCCTCTGGGCCTTGATAATGTGGTGATGCCTATGTAAAAAAAAAAAAAAAAAAAATGTTGTTTACTTGAATGCAGAATGGAACGAATAAATTGTCGCCCTAGAAAAGACAACATTATTCCATTTCCGTTTAATGTTTTTTGTGGCAGGACATCTACTAGTTGGACAGTTGTGTACAAATCCCAAGAGTGATAGGAGGCTTCTATCATGTCTAAAAGTGATACAATGTGCAATGAGCAAAGATTTAAAAAACACTTTGCTTCTACGTCAAAAAGGCCAAAGAGTTGTTGCTTGAGTAAGTTTGTTGAACTCCCACCCTCTATGGTCCTGTCGGTGGGGTATTAAAATACACCGACTGCCCCCCTGCAGAGAGTAAAAGTCCCTCAATGGGGGTCCTGGATATGACCTTAAACTATATCCAGTGGTGAGCCCCCGGCTTGTGGGCTTTGGGGAGTGTGGAGCCACCCTTTAATTACCATTGCTCCCAGGTTCACTCTGACCAGGAGTGGTAGTACCTGTTAGGGTCCCAACTATGGGTTAAATAGAAACCGATGTGAAAACAACAAATATATTCTATTAAAAAAATTTTCTTCAAAATCTTTGGATTTGGCATTAAATAACCCGAAAAGGGTTGATATGCCGTAAAACAAAAACAACCAACCAACCAACCCACCCTCTAAAAATTTAAAAAAAAAAACAACAACTGTAAACATGTTTGAATAAAACAAAATACGCATCAAGTGCGCTTGAAAGCCAAATCACAATGTAATATTAGGAAAATAAACAAATATTTTACTTGCTTGAAATTTATCACAAATATATTTCGGAGGTATACTCCATCTTTAATGTGTTGTTTAGTTTCTTTTTTTATTTCGTTTTTTTCTTCCTTGCCATGTTGGAAAGTTGAAGAAAGAAGTATGTTTGTAAAGAGCCGCGCATTGTTTCTAGCGGTTGTATTTGGAAATGTTTGAACTCTCATCCTTGACGTTATTCTCACGTTGCCTACGCACAGTTCAAACATTTCAAAATACAACCGCTGAGATACAACGCGTGACTCTTTACAAACAGACTTCTTTCTCCAACTTTCCAACATGGCAAGGAAGACGAAAAGGAGAAACAAAAAGAAACAAAACGACACATTAAAGATGGAGTATACCTCTGAAATATATTTGTGATAAATTTCAAACAAGTAAAATATTTTTTTATTTTCCTAATATTGCGTTGTGATTTGGCTTTCAAGCGCACTTAATGCATATTTTATTTTATTCAAATTAAATCAACGTTTCTATATGAACTCTCATTCCTTGATGTAAAAATATTTTGTTGTTTTTTTACATTTCTGTCAACAAACCAATTTTAAGTTTTCTTTTATTGAGTTATAAACTTGAATAGATTTTATCCTTTCTGCCCACCTACTTTCAGCTTCTTTCTGATGATGATGATGATGATGATGGTGGTGGTGATAGTGGTGGTGGTGGTGGTGGTGGTGCCATTGCTGGTTTGTTTGTTTGTTAAGCATCCTTCATGATGATGATTTTTTGTTGGCATTCGTTTCCCCAATATCTTTCTGTTAGGAATTATTTCTAGAAGGATAGCAGGTGCTTACGGGAGAGATCACCTGAAGGTTGCCAACATCCCTAAGTGAAAGTGTTTCTGTGGAACGAACTGGGTTCGAACTTGGCACACCCAGGTTGCCAATCCGTATCGTTAACCATTGAGCCACATCATCCTGTGGCTTCTGCTGCTACTGATGATGATGATGATGATGATGATGATGATGATGATGATGATGATGATGGCGGTAGTGGTGGTAATGGTGGTGGAGGTAAGTGCCAAGCTTTCTTGTCAGTGTCAAAATGGCAGTTTGTTTGACTTGAATTGTTTCATCGAATACGATCATTGATTGATATATGTTTCTAGATCAATTTCTAGAGCTGATGTCTGTGTGTGTGTGTGTGTGTGTGTGTGTGTGTGTGTGTGTGTGTGTGTGTGTGTGTGTGTGTGTGTGTGTGTGTGTGTGCGCGCGCACGCGCGTGTTGAGCTATATCTACTCATGGGCAATAATTTATGCTAATAAAGACATAAAGATACAATGTCATTTTAGTTTTCTTTTTTTCCTTTTTTCTGAATAATATCCCTTTCATCATCAGCGAATTAAACAACACTGCTCGTCTGCAGCTTAGGATCCGGTGCACAGCTGTGAATTTCCGGTGTGTTTTATTTGCATATTTTAATTATTCCAGAAGAGGACAGCTGTATGTATTGAATAGTAAGATAGGTGAACAAACGTTGAAAGAAAGGCATGTACATTTACTTAGGGGGGGGGAAGACGCCTTACTGAATATTTGCATCAGATAATTGTTGTTATTTTTATATATTTGCTCTAGTAATTTGTATTTCATTATGGGAAATAATTTACTGCTTAAATCAACTGTTTGCTGTTTCTTCTCTTGGTTGTTTACAATTTCATGTTAAAATGTTAAGATCTGTTTGATAAGGACAAAGTTCAAAACTCGACAATTATTACAGAGTGATGAGGAAACCGATAGCATGACTTCCGGATTATCTGCCATATAAAGGGCAGTTGTATGTGTGTATGTTTGTATGTTTGTATGCCCGACTAAAAATAAAAAATTCACAACAAATTCCTACAAAGTTAGTACTTTTTTAATCAGCATAACCCTGGGAAAATAATATCTAAAATTTAGAAAAAAAAAAAGATTAATTTTTGAGGGGTCAATTGGGTATTTGTATATGTTGTGGTGGCACCCACTCATTTACATATGTGGATAATATTACACATAAATAGCAAATAAAAAAACGCCACATTCAAGATGGTGATTATACAACAGCAGTCGAAGAGGAGGAAACCATGGACATCATATACGAATCCTTTAATTTGGAACCACCTCAATAAACACCTGAGCCCCAAAGATCAGGTAGAAAAAGAAAGTTTAATGAACCATTAATGTTAAATCCCAAGAGAAAAAGTTATTGAAATCTGTGTGACTTCAAATCTTGGGAGGAGGGTGTTGTGGTGGCACCCACTCATTTACATATGTGGATAACATTACACACAAATAACAAGACTCGGTTAGTCTGAGTGTGTGTTAACCAGAAGCCACCGAAAGCCGAGCCGAGAGTAGATATGTTCTCCAGCCAAGACTCTCTTACCTGACAACCATTATGTAAATATACTGTAAATATACTTTTCCTAATACACTTCTTATTGATCTACCTTTGTTTGTTGAGTCTTCATTTGTATTGCCTTATACGTTATTTGGTTCAACCTGCAAACATAACAGTTGGCAACGAAGATGAACGTCAAACATAACAGTATAATTGAATGTTACCGAGAATTAAACAGGATTTTTTATGTTATCATTTCTTTTTTGTGGGGAGGAGTACTACATGATAACTATGGCTGTGACAACAGCATATTCTTTTCATTGTTTTGACTCTTGAGTATATATCAATTAATATCTTATATGTTTTTATATAGACTGATGTGGTTCTCAGTTGATTAACTGTGTCTAACTGTGTTGGATATATACTTGAGAGTCAAAAGAATAAAAAGAATATGCTGTTGTCACAATTCTAGTTATCATGTATTAATTCCACCACCACCACCCCAAAAAATGTAATAATGTTTTTCAAATTGAAAGATGCTAACTCTGGATTTAATTCATCGTTTCCTAACTATTGTCACGTCTCTACAAAAAAAGGAGGGAAGATTCAGCAAGAATTTGTTTACATTGGATTTGAAAACGCCCATGTTGTAGTCAGCTGAGAAGCTGCCCAACGGTATTGTGTTCCACAAACAAGTAATTCTAGGAAAATGTTGTGGGGACTCACCCATGCAATAAAAATGAACTCTTCCGAACAGTAGAAATCAACGGAGAGATACGACTCACAGTGTAGTCTGTTAACTTCATAGAATGCCATCTTGGCGGAATGGGCTACGATGATTGCCTATTATATATTCTGCTTTTCTTTGAATATAATTTACCTTTCTAACCCATACACATGCATACAATTGCAGGAACTTATTATGCTTTACTTTTGAGAAAAGTAAGAGAAACTATGAAAATGAAGATCAGCAAAGATATCCTCCTCCTGCAAGACAATGCCCTGATCCACAACCCGCATGTTGCCAGATCAGAAGCACAGACGTGTGGCTATGAAATCATTACCTATCCCCCTTCCTCTTCTGACCTTTCACCCTCTGAATTTCACCTCTTCCCAGCCACGAAGTTGTTTCTGAAACGAACGTGTATTTCAGATGCGGCAACCTTGATTTCCAAAGTCTTATGCTTGGAGGACCAATCAGAGGTGTCTACAAAAACTGTCTCCAGAGTTGCATTAAGCGATTGGGAGAAATGTATAACTCTGGATGGTTTCTATGCAGAGAAAGATTAATAACTGTGCCAATTTCGTTGCTCTACTGCTGTGAAAAGTGATAAGGGGTATTACTTATTGAACATTAATCATATGAATGCCTTAGGACATTTAACATATTATTTCAACAAACCATCACTGGCCGGTTGGTTGCTTCATAAATTCCATGAGGAACGCCAAGGCCTCATATGGTCCTTTGCAGCTCAGTGTTTCCCTTCAACAAACAGACATAATGTTTGTGGGTGCTCACCCATGCACTAAGGATGAACTCTTCCAAACTGTAGAAATAGACAGAGAGATACGATTCTCGGTGTCGTCTGTTAACTTTGTAGAACGCCATCTTGGCGGAATGTGCCTACGATTGTTGTTCTTTGTATATTCAGTTTTTTTGTTTCAATATGTTTTACCTTTCTAACCCATATCCGTGTCCATGTTTTTTTTTTTCCTTCTGGAGGCCACAACAACTAGGCAACGAGGGATTTGAATTTACAAGGAGAAAGAAACTTTGCTCATGTAAGTTTCGTTTAGTCTTGGTAGAGAGAGAGAGAAAAAATGGAAACTATTGACACTTGTAAGTAGACCAGTTTTTGTTGTGAATAAACATTCACAACAAAAACTGGTCTACATGGATTGTAGCTCAGCCGAGCACCTGCCATGATCTGTCGCAGACAGAAAAATAATGTTGGATATTGGCAGGCGATCCAGGGAAGAGAAACATTCGATGGGTTGCACACATGCAGATGGATTCCATGTGAAGAATGCAAAACTTTTCACCATTGTCTAATGGAATGCATAATTTGACCCAGAATATGTGAGAGGATATCAGTCAAACGATTGAAACAATAGACAATAGGAAATATTAAACATTTCAATAGGAAAAAGATGTTTATATCAATAAATCGTCACAAAGAAAAAGTGGGCAGTCGGTCAGAGAGAAGTGAGGCTGTCACATTTTTTACTGCCCAATATCCGATGTAAACATGCACCCCCCACGTGCTTTCAGAATGTCAAAACACCAGTAATAACTTATAATCAAGAGCTGATTTGTCGGTATGAAATTTAAAAAAAACTATAATTTTTTTATAGATCAACTGTGTTGTGTTTTACTCGCTGTCAGTGTGTATATAGATGTTAACAATTATATAGACTGGACAAATGCATTTTCTGAACCTATGCTTATGGGTACATTTTCATTATATGCCCATGTAGAATATAATCCCAAAGTTATGTCATAAGGTTTCTTAACAACTGTTGAAGATTGAAAACAATATGATAAATTAAATATATGAAGAGAAGCTAGTCTTATTATTTGAGTTTGTAATCGATAATCTCTGTCCTGCAATATCAATATTTTATTTTGAATAAACAATTTTTTTTATGGACAATGTTATTTTGAAATAAAAAATTATTTCGCTTTAGTTTTTTTTCAAAAGATACTTATTCTGATTCAGGATATTGTAAAGCTGGGACAATTTTTCACGGTTCATCTTCGCAGCATCGGCTAATTATATTATTAATAAAAAAGAAAATATCCAAATGTAAGGTAGTTTTCAGATAAACAAATATATTTGTTTTAAATAAATATTTACCTATTTATTTCTTATATGTACTTTAATATCTTAGTATTAGCTGGAATAATTTGATTTCTAGCATCTATTTATAATTTGTCTCATTGTAATGCTGCATTATGAATTCTTAAATAATTGTTTATGCTATGTGTGTCAGACTTTATGCAGTTTTTTATCAGTTTTAAATTAACTGTTTGATACGTCTTCACATATCACTTTTTCATCTTTATTAAAGGTAAGAATTGTATGTAGGATAGTATATGTGGTAGGTTTATTTCACAAAGGAAGGCCAAAAATACATGGTGGGTGTAATCAAAATGGCTTTAGAGAAAGACAGATACATAATGACATGATCAGAGATAGGTTTATTTGGGTGTCCGTTTTTTTTAAAGCAGGCAAACGCATATAACCCGGGTTGAACCAGCTTCCTCTAAAGAAGGAAGTTTCATGGAAGTATGAAATTCACAAGCAGTTTCAGCCGCCTGTATTTCACCGTCAGGGGAGATGACATTATTAGGCTTTTGCAGTTCTTACAGGGTTATGTCGATGTCCTCCTATATACAACGCCTGGCTCTCCCAAATGGTCACCCATCTGGTACTGACCATGCTCAACATTGTTTAACTTTAGTTATCTAACCAGAACCAGTGTGTCAATTTTGATTATACCAGAATTGTCTCGGTGATGATGATGATGATGATGATGTCATTTTACAAGGTTTCAAAAATCAACACTCTTTAAAGTACATTTTCAAAGACTATAATTCCCTATTGTAAAAAGAAATAACATGAAAATAAAGCCAAAAGGTCTGGCCTCATTAGGCTTTTTATTAACTAATCTCATGCCGAATCTAAATTCAAATAAGCAAAAGATATTACCTTTACTAGGGCCTTGTGTGGCGCAGTGGTTACAGTACTTGGAAAAATCAATTGTAAAAGTGATATTCTCCTGAAGGTTGAAGGTTTAATCCTCACTGTGGACGATCGAAAAATACAATTGCGAATTACTTAGGACCTCTATTCAGTCATGGCTGATGGAACAAGAGCACACTACCCCCGTGAAGTAAATAAAGGGTTCCGCTTGAAATTCTGTCCAAATTTCTGAGTTCAACAGAAACATTCCCGAGTTGGACAAGATGCACTTGAAGAAGGTCAGAGGTTGCATCGACTGAAACGTTGTGAAAATCACACTCAAAATGAGAACAGTAGTCCGATGAATCCAAATAATATGAATAGCCACTCCTCATCTCCAAAATTCAGGAACGTCAGATATTTTGTAATTCATAGACAAAACTAGGAAAACAAATGACTATGATTGAAACATTTTATGGCTGTAAAAAGTGCCAAAGTGATCCCTTTAATGTGCGATCTTAAGGGCAAATGTCACATAGCCCACTACACAATTCAGGTCATTACCTTTCAAACGAGCCTTCATTTGTTAAATTCTGATCAATAGTCACTGATATTTGGAACTAATAAAATTGTCAAAAAAAGTGGTATTATGTCAGTCCCTCTAAGAACTCGGTTCTTATTGTTGAGCACTTTACAGTTGAAATGAAAGTCAATCACTTAAGCTCAAATGTGCAGATCATGATGTTACAATCATCAGATCACTATGGACGACATTTAAAAATAAATGTTTAAATTTCAACGATATTTCTCATGGTTAAAGTTGGCCGTGTGGGTTTGTTCTTTGCTAATGGAGTCAGAGATTGCTTTGTGGCTGAGTTTGAATCTCCTGACCAGTGGTACTCGTGACGCTCTGTACTGATGATTCCCGAAAGGATGAAACAACAGTGTCTGTAGGTATTTAAAAATTATTATAGTAACAATTATATATATATATATATATATATACTGGTAGCCAAACTGATTTTCAAAATTGAATATTGAAATGTTGATAACTTTGGTTCTATGGGACAAAACTACACAAAAATTTGCAAGTTTTTTGAAGATTATAATACTATTCTATGGTTAAATTTTTATGATGCTTGGTAAAAAAAGAACCTATGTTTTCAAACTAATAAAATACGCCCAAATTTGACTACATTTGTATATATAGTGTCCTACAGGCCAGCTTCAGTTTCGCTGCTTCAGTTGTATATATATATATATATATATATATATATATATATATATATATATATATATAGTAATTTATAAAATATATATGGCGATTAAGCTACACTGAATATTCTGCGTTTCATCCAACCATAGGATTCGTCAGGCTTATGCGCGAATTCTGTCGTTGCTTCTTGTTTTTATACATGTTGAGGATTACTAGTTGGCCAATCAGCTTTCTAGTATCCACCGCGCCCCTTCCTACCAGCCAATGGGCATGCATTTTATCAAACAAAGGATCTGTTTTAGAGCTAGGTTAGTGGTTTTAGGTGGCCGTTCTGCTTTTTTTTTTTTTTTTTTTTTTTTTTTATATATACATATAAATATACCTATGTGTACACAATGATGCACATATATATACATATATATATATATATATATATATATATATATATACACACACACACATATGCGTGTGATCGTTTATGTATATTCATGTTTATTTAATTTATTTATTTGTTTGTTTTCTATTGTTATTGTTAGTTTTAAAGCTAAACAACAACAACACCAACAGCTATAATAATATATATTTTATAAATTACTAACTAGCTCTACCTACGTATTGAGCACTTTTGAAGTAAATACTTAAAGTTTACGCATAAATCTATACTTTCGTATAGTAAATTTATGTGAATAAATGAAATAGTTATATATATATATATATATATATATATATATATATATATATATATATATACTAGCAGGCTGCCCAGCGTTGCCCAGGGAATCTACTTTCATTTTTGTCTCCATATATGACGTCATAAGTGATATCATCTGCTATTATATCATCCATAACATATATGCTATGACGTCATTGTGAACAAACAAACAAACAAACAAACAAACAGACAGGAATACGGATTTATCATAATATATACATATATATATATACATACATACATATATATATATATATATATATATATATATATATATATATATATATATATATATATATATATAAAAGGCAGACATGTAAAAGTATCTAGGAGAAAGAAACACTCTGATGTAAAACCTGAGGTCTACTGTATGTCTTGTGGCAGTCATTGCATTGAGGAAGATTAGTAATTGTACCAAAAGGTGTGGTTGGTTCTGCACAAAGCCTTCACCACTATAAACAAATCATCTGTGTAGATTCTGAACCACTTAGTTATTGCAGCAAAGCTCATACACCGAAATCAATGGGCGGGTCCATCATCATATAGGGTAGATTTTATTTTTTTAGACTTTGATGACTCAAATCACATAACTGAACATTTCACCTTTTTCTTAACTGTTTGATATCGATTCCTCAGTGGCCAGTAATCAAGCCATCACTATCCGACCGCACAGAAAATGAGCAGTTGAAGTAATGGCCAACCAGCATCCACTTGAAAAACGCTGCCTCGTATCGTGTCCTGTATTTAGCTGGCTATTATTTTCAAAATCTTTTAAATGGGTTATAATCATTGCAGGGAACCGCATATATAAAGAAACGTTATTTTCTCAAGTGGACAAATGGAATTCTGGGTGGTCAAAGCTCCAGATCAGACATATTTCCCATTTTCTGTGTGGCCTCTTCTCTTTTTTAACTATTATTTGCCTGCAGCAAGTCTGCTATTCGCATGCATCACAAATGTTTACAATAGTAACCTGACCTGAAGTATACAGCATAATCACGTTGTCACACTTTTTATCATTAGATCACTAAAGTTGAGCCTGTTATTAGATCAGTTTGATTATTTAAGAGGACGGCTCAACAAGAATTTGTTAACATTGGACTTGAAAACGACAATGCTGTATAGTTAGCTAAGAAGCAGTTCCATGAAATTGTGTTCCACAGATGAGTAATTCTTGAAAAGAAACTTCGCTCATGGTTAAATTATACAACTTAGTATTTGCATGTGGAAGTATATTTAACACAAAATTTCACAAATCTTTTATCTTTGTAACAGCTATAAAGCGGTAGAAGCTAAAAATGGAAATTGACATACCTAGGTATTGTACCAACTTACACGTCTGTTCTCATTAGAGTTAAGCAATGTTGAGCCTGGTCAGTACTAGATGGGTGAGTATTTGGGAATACCAGGAACTGTATGGAGGGCACGACACCTCCTTTCAAGAACTGCAAAAACCTAACGTCATTATCTTCCCTGACTGGGATATGCACGCATTTGGGGACCATTTGTGAATTTAATATTCCAGTAACACTTCCTCCTTTGGAGGAGACCGGTTGAAATTAGAAGCTGTTTTAAGGAATGCACATTGACCCTCTAATCAACAAAGCCAGACATTTAAAAATTCATCTGCCTTTATATTTTTTATTTTACTCATGTTCAACTCAAACAAGGTACATCGCCACTTGGACGTAAGAAGCTGTTAGTTGGGACCATGCCTAGGAAAGATTAACAAGATGTTGGTTTACGTTACATTTAAACTTCTGCATATCAGTACAGTTAGGGAAGCAAATAGCAGGAAGGGAATTCCAAAGTCTAGCTGTTCGAGAGAAGAAACTATTAGAGTAGCAAGCTTTTTGGCATTTAGGGACCTCAACAGTGAAGGGGTGTGATTTTGTTGCTAAGTGGGTTTGTCTGTGATATGTATTTCATAAGAGAACAAGTGCAATGAGTTCATCAGAGCACATTCCATTAAAACAGGCACAGGGATACAACATTGCGGTGACAGGACAGGGGTTACATCTTAGTTGACAAAGCAGGACCTATTAGATTGGAGACTTTTTTGGACCCTATCCAAGAGGGAGAGACTAACTAGAGGTAGATGCACCAGCCCAGATGTTGCAACAATACTCCATGCATGGGAGAATGATGAATTTGTAGAGTTATAGGATACTCTCTGGTGTGACTAGTCTTCTAGCACGATAGAGGGAATCCACCATTTTTTGCAGCAGCCTTTGCAATGTCCAATGTATTTGTTCCAGTTCATATTGCCTGTAGATGTTAAGCCGGGGAGTTTAAAGGAAAAACACTCATGTAGGGTGTTCTTTGTCATGGATATCAGTGGTTGGGAAGATTTCTTATAATTGTTAAAGGCGAGCAGTTTAGTCTTAGTAGCATTAAATATCACGATCAATTTACGGTCCCATTCCACTATGGTCATTTTCTAAGGATTCTGTTATTGTCTTAGATTTGTGTACATCCATTCTTCCCTCGTGCATGCTATAGAGTATTGTATCATCAGCAAATATACCCATCTCGGACACAATATTATCAGTTTCAACTTAACCAATGTATGTTGCGATGATTAAACTGTCATCTCAAATCAATCAAATGCATTGAATAAATCTGTTGTGTATGCAGTTATGAAGATCTGTTTTATTTGCTCTGCATCTGACTCCAACTCTTTAGTCCAAGTCTTAGTTTGTAATCTACATAGTGACAAGCAATATAGAATTTGTCTTTCAGTATCAACAGCTGATGTGCTGACTGTATGTCATATAGAATCGGTGACAGAGACTAAATTTTTAGGTACGTCTATAAATATATAAGCACGATATTATTAAAATTTCTCATTGCAAATACTTGTTTTTTGCTATGTCTAAATGAGCCATTTATATCGATTAAGTCGTAACTAAACCCAACAAATATTGACTAGTTGACAAGTCAGTGGTCTTACCCTAAGGCCAGCTCTAGCAATATCTGCAATCACTGATGGCAGGCGACCTATGCAGATTCAGATGGATGGCCCCCCTTGTATAAGTTTTCAATTGGGAAATACGTTTTGCCTGGAGCTTATTTCTTAACAGTAACACACGAGAACAAATCACCGATACACACAAAAGCGATCAGTAACCAGCCGGTAATGGCCGAGAAGGTGAGTCATTTCCGCCTATCAGTCACTCTGAGACAAAAACGAGACTTAGGATTTCCGATCCTGATTCAATAAATTTAGGAGTCAGAGTTTGTTTAGGACAATTTCCAGTTTAATAAAAATGAACATGCAAAATGATAATGATTGCCAATCCCAGCATTGTGTTCTGTAGTCTTTTTCTCATTCATCTTTTGTTGTGGTCATATCATCGTCTCTCACATTGGCAACTGTTAATGAAGTGTGCACCAGTTCACAAATATATATAATAAAACAACTCCAAAGCAAACAGAGACTTTGACACTTTTTTTGTAAATATTCATTGCACTCTGGATGTGTGTGTGACACCATTTTGGAAAACTACCTTTCACATCTACATCTACTGTTCATCAATGCATGTGTGACACTGTTGACCTTCAACATGCTGAAGTCCACATCTGTCGAGGCCAAGTTCGTCAGTTGATGTCAGCTAATCTCAATCTCTCTCGATTTGGTCCAGCCACAAACTGCCTTTAACTGTGCCCAACTCGCAACTGTCTGGTTCTTTTGTTTCCGCTACTGCCACACCTACTTGAGATTTGTTAATCAGTTGCCATCAGTTCATCTCTATCTCCCAAAGTTCTCCTGGCCATCAACTATACATTCTATAGGGTGAAACGATGAAATTGTCGTCATAGAAAAGACATGATTCCATTTCTGTTTGATGAAAACCCTTTTTTTTCTGTTGCAGACCATCTACTAGTTGGCCAGTTATGTACAAATCCCAAAAGTGATAGGAGCCTTCTATCATGTCTGAAAGTGACACACTGTTCAACGAGCGAGATCAGGGATGTGCTGTTGTACAACTCATGCTCTCTACCGATCCAAGTTATGACAACAGGACCATTGCCAGCACCCTCAAAATGCATTGCTGAATTGCCACGAATAACAGGGACATGCCTAGGATGATGAAAACAAAGTTTCTGGCTATGGTTATAGTCTTTGGTGTGGTTTTAAGTAAGGATCACATCATGCCACCACACATCTTTGAAGTCAGCTTGAAAGTCAACACTGAAGTGTACCTGGATGTGCTGAAGAGTATGGTGATCTCATAGTGCAATCAGGTGGGTGCTAGCAGATCCTGGGTTTGACAGCAGGACTCAGCGCCGACCCACAAGTCCAAAAAAGATGCAAGTTAGGCTTCAGAAAGAATGCTACGACTTTGTACCCTTTTCTCACTGGCTCCACTCCTCCACAACACCAGAGCCAGCCTGATCGCCATCATCTGCCAAGTATTTGCCAAGCTCTTGCCAGTGCTTGTAGAAAAGGCATACTTCTAGTTCCGGACCTGTAACAATGATTGAGGCTGTAGGTGGCTATGTTGAATAGACGTCATCTCTACTACATAATCAAGTTACCCAGATTGATTTTTTCAATAAAAGTTTTACAATAAAGCTGTAGTGTTGTTTTATTTAGGGCGACAATTTTATCATTCCACCGTGTATATATATATTGGTGGTGACTCCTCAGTAAAAAATAATTACTTCAGAAAAGAAAAGTTGTTTGATCTTGGTATAGTGTTTTATTTTAAACTGAATCCTAGACAGTAGACTGTGCTAGCATATTGTATATTTTTTATGTACGTGTATATGTAAAATAACCTGTAATTAGCAGCCATTTTTTTTCAGTCAGTTTGCCTGATGAATATTTATACTGAGCATGAGTGGCAGCTGAAATTAATTCCTTTTAATAAAACGACATATTAAATATACGTTTCGAAAATTGACAAATTATTTAAGAGTCAGCTTATAACAGTTTTAGGCCACCAAATTTTCATAGTGTGTGTGAAACGGCACTTACCCTATTCGGGTTTAACCGGCTTGCTCCCAAGGAGAAAGTTCCATGGGAGTATGAAATTCACAAGCGATCCCCAGTCGTATGTATATCCCCATTAGGGGAGATGACGACATGTTTTTGCAATTCTTGCAGGTAGGTGTCGACGTCCTCCTACATACAGAACCTGAAATTCCCAAATTGGTCACCCGTTTTAGTAATGATCAGGCCCGACGTTGCTTAACATTGGTGATCTGATGGGAACCAGTTTGTCAACATGATTATGCCGTAGATAGATGCTACAAAGATGTTTATTTATATTACATTTAAACATATATAGATACTACAAAGATGTTTATTTATATTACATTTAAGCATATATAGATGCTACAAAGATGTTTATTTATATTACATTTAAACATATATAGATGCTACAAAGGTGTTTATTTATATTACATTTAAACATATATAGATGCTACAAAGATGTTTATTTATATTACATTTAAACATATATAGATGCTACAAAGATGTTTATTTATATTACATTTAAACATATATAGATGCTACAAAGATGTTTATTTATATTACATTTAAACATATATAGCTGCTACAAAGATGTTTATTTATATTACATTTAAACATATATAGATGCTACAAAGATGTTTATTTATATTACATTTAAACATATATAGATGCTACAAAGATGTTTATTTATATTACATTTAAACATATATAGATACTACAAAGATGTTTATTTACATTACATTTAAACATATATAGATGCTACAAAGATGTTTATTTATATTACATTTAAACATATATAGCTGCTACAAAGATGTTTATTTATATTACATTTAAACATATATAGATGCTACAAAGATGTTTATTTATATTACATTTAAACATATATAGCTGCTACAAAGATGTTTATTTATATTACATTTAAACATATATAGATGCTACAAAGATGTTTATTTATATTACATTTAAACATATATAGATGCGACAAAGATGTTTATTTATATTACATTTAAACATATATAGATGCTACAAAGATGTTTATTTATATTACATTTAAACATATATAGATGCTACAAAGATGTTTATTTATATTACATTTAAACATATATAGATGCTACAAAGATGTTTATTTACATTACATTTAAACATATATAGATGCTACAAAGATCTAAATAAACAATAGACACTATGTTTCCGAATTTTGGAGATGAGGATTGATATTTTTTATTATTATTATCCTTTTTTTTTACAAATGGGTCAAAACATATCAAGGCCAAGAGGCCACTCGAGGATAAGTATGTATGGTAGTCATTGGGACAGTAGCGTAGTAATCGTTTGTGGTGGAAATTTTGGTATGATTAGATTGTTTATAAGGACGGTTCAATAAAAATTTGTTTACGTTGGAATTGAAAACGACAATATTGTAGTCAGCTGGAAAGCAAATCGGCAGAGCAGAATTCCACAGGTAGATAGTTCTAGGTATGGAGATTTGTTCATGGAATCCACATTTAGGTTTAGGCACCGACCGAGAGTGGAGAAAATTATTTTTTGGGGCTAGATGAGTGCTTTTTGTGAAAGATTGGCAAAAGGGGGGGGGGGACTACAGATTAGAGCTCAGTCGAACACTTGCCATGAAAATAACGATAGAGTAGAGACAGGCTCGCAATGTCTTTCTTGTGGGAAAGAGATTTTCAGGCTCTTGTTTTCATCTTAAATGTTATTCTCACAGCCGATGTAATGTTTGACCTTCTTCAGGTGTATATTCTTGAACTCGGAAATCTTTCTGTTAAGCTTAGGAATCTGCACGGAATAGCATCCTTTCATTCCGTTAGCCATGATCTGTTAGAAATCTTAAATAATTCACAAGGACCAAGGACAAGGTCAAAGGTTACATCGGTTAAAACGTTGAGCAAATGACACTCAAGATGAAAGGAAAACAGTCATTCAAATAATCCAAATAACACAAACAATAGACTCGTATGAAAATTTTAGTTGAGCAGCACTATTCTCTTTAAACGTTTGTAGTAATTGTGTTACGAAAAGGGACAGACCCCAGTAAGAAAGCAAAACTAGATAATTTTGAAAATGATATTAGGAAAAGGCGAGAATCGAACTCAGTAGGCAAGTGTTAAAAGATTATAGATATTGAAATCCTAGGAATGCAGAACGATTCACATTGTTCTCGCCAATATCTAAATATTATTTATGTAAGAGATAGAGCGATTGTCCATTCTTTTATAAATGACTGTATATTAAATATGTCAGTTAAAAGAATGGACAATAACAAAGTTGAAAATGTTATGTAACAAATAGATTAAATGATACAATTTAATTTACGGATTTCTTTTGTTTATGAGATGTGTTAGATACATGTGCAAAGGGCACGGGTAAATTGAAACGTGATAAAGTCACGTTGGTTGACCACACTTCTGATGTCATAAAGAAAGGAGATTCTCAACATATTGAGACAGGGTTCAAAGTTAGAGACGATCAGACAATCATAGTCACAGTGATAGAGTCAGTTAGAGACAAGAGTCAGACAGCAACTTTTTTTTTTTTTACATGGGGTTCACCACTTATCAAGGCCCGAAGGCCGCTCAGGGATAAGGGTTATTGTGTGTACAGTAATCAATGAGATAGTGAAGCTGATGTCCTTAGAGGTGAAGGGTGGAGAGGAGACCATGTAGCCATACAAGCTTGAATTCCTGAGTCATCAATCAGCCCGCTGATGAATAAAGAATCACGATCTATATTTTGTAACTGCTTGTCTTCGTGTCGTCATTACATTAACTGAAAAGGTAAATGTGCATTGTCTATCATCATCTCTGTAATGAACTTTGTATAATCCCCTTCAAGTATTAATTGTCTTCATCATCATCATCATCGTCATCAGTAATGATTCTCCCCCACCGATGAAAAATAACTGTATTACACATTCCCCGTCATTCAATAATGTATATCCCCTCTATATGTGTCTCCAATATGTACCCCGACTATTCAACATATCTCAATATGACCCCCTTCCGCTACATAACAATTGCAATAAATGTTTTACATAAAGAAACTTCTAGATCCTTGTTAGATTTTTATCATTAACTACAACATTTGAAACGTTATGTTGTATGAGAGTGAAATATGACCAGTGAGGTTGAGAGTTGAGGATATGAGTTGCATGGATAGAAATCATATGCGAAAAATATGATGGATGTATAATTTAAAGACAGGCTTAGATTTGATGATGAAATCTGGACAGTATAGAAAGATGTATGCACAACAGTACGATAGCTATTCAGTTTTATTGTTATGAATTAATAAAGTAAAGTTTTAATTTTATGAATTACTAAAGTACAGTTTCATTTTTATGAACTACTAAAGTAAAGTTTTATTTTTATGAATTACTAAAATAAAGTTTTATTTTTATGAACTACTAAAGTAAAGTTTTATTTTTATGAATTACTGAAGTAAAGTTTTATTTTTATGAACTACTAAAGTAAAGTTTTATTTTTATGAATTACTAAAGTAAAGTTTTATTTTTATGAACTACTAAAGTAAAGTTTTATTTTTATGAATTACTAAAGTAAAGTTTTATTTTTATGAATTACTAAAGTAAAGTCTTATTTTTATGAACTACTAAAGTAAAGTTTTATTTTTATGAATTACTAAAGTAAAGTGTAATTGTTATGAATTACTGAAGTAAAGTTTTACTTTTAGGAATTACTAAAGTAAAATTTCATTGTTAGGAATTATTGAAGTAAAGTTTTATTTGTATGAATTGCTATAATAAAGTTTTATTTTAATGTGTTACTGAAGTAAAGTTTCATTGTTATCAATTACTGAAGTAAAGTTTTATTTTATGAATTGCTATATAAAGTTTTATTTTTATGAATTATTAAAGTAACGTTTAATTGTTATGAAAGTTTCATTGTTATGAATTACTGAAGTAAAGTTTTATTTTTATGAATTACTGATGTAAAGTTTTATTTTTATGAATTACTGATGTAAAGTTTTATTTTTATGAATTACTGATGTAAAGTTTTATTTTTATGAATTACTGATGTAAAGTTTTATTTTTATGAATTACTGATGTAAAGTTTTATTTTTATGAATTACGAAAGTAAGGTTTCATTGTTATGAATTACTAAAGTAAAGTTTAATTTTATGAATTACTAAAGTGAAGTTTCATTGTTATGAACCTTATATTGTAGTGATTGTGTCACAATAAAAAACACACACAGATTATATATATATAAAAGTAAAGTTTAATTGTTATGAATTACTAAAGTTTTATTTTTATGAATTACTAAAGTAAAGTTTAATTGTTATGAATTACTGAAGTAAAGTTTTATTTTTATGAATTACTAAAGTAAGGATTTCCTAATGAGTTACGAAAGAAAACTATAACGGCCACATTACACCTGAATCAAAGTGGATAAATCAGGCATAGTGTAAAGTTTATTTCTATCAAAGATGGTTGGAGTGCAAAAAAGATTGTGAAGTTTATTTACAATTTCATGGCTGCCATTTTTTAAGGGGAGTAGGGGGAGGTACCTTGTATGATAGGTTTTAGAACCGGAAGCAAAAATATACAAATGGTCTCCTTATTTATGTCCGAACAATACTGAGTATTCCTGTTATAAAATTTATGATTAAGAAATACCAAAAGAAGAGGGTCGGATGATAAATCACGTGAAGTTTTCTGAAAATTTTTTTTTTTTTTTTTTTTTTTTTTTTTATTCAATTTTCACCCCAAACAAGGCACAGTGCCACTTTGAAGCAGGGGGCTACTATTAGGGAATTAATTAGCGGGGTCATTATGAAGGGAGAAGAGTAGAAAGATGTTTGTTAACATTACACTTGAACTTCTGCATATCATTGCAGTTGGGAAAGCAGAATCCCGGAAGGGAGTTCCAAAGACCCGCAGTTCTGGGGAAGAAACTATTGGAGTAAAAGGCTTTCTTGCACCTAGGGATCTCCACTGTAAAGGGATGAGACTTAGTAGCTTGTCGGGTTTGTCGGGGGTAGTTACGTCGGGGAGGTACAAGTGTTTGCAGTTCGTCAGAGCATTCACGATTAAAGTATTTGTAGAACAGGCAGAGGGATGCAACATCTCGTCGATGGGACAGAGGTTGAAGCCCAGATGACAGTTCAGGACCTATCAGGTTGGCGACTCTTTTGAACCCTGTCCAGGAGCGAGAGACAAGCAGCAGATGCACCAGCCCAGATGTGACAACAGTACTCCATACATGGGCGAATGGTTGCCTTATAGAGGTATAGGATACTGGCAGGCGTAAGTAGTTTTCTAGCACGGTAGAGGGAGCCAACCTTCTTTGCAGCAGCCTTGGCAATGCTCTCAATGTATCTATTCCAGTTCATATTCCCTGTAAACGTTAGGCCGAGGAGTTTAAAAGAAGTACTTTCAGGCAATGTGTTCTTGGCCATTGCTATTGGTGGGAGAGAAGGTTTCTTGTAGTTATTGAAGGAAACAAGCTTAGTCTTAGCAGCATTGAATGAGACCAACCATTTTTGTCCCCATTCCACTACGGATTGGAGGTCATCCTCTAGTGTTTCTGCCATTTTCTTGGATATGTGTTCATTTGTTTTCCCCTCATATCTGTTATAGAGAGTGGTGTCATCGGCAAATATACCCATCTCCGAAACAATATTATCAGGGAGGTCGTTTATGAATATCAGGAACAATAGAGGTCCAAGGATAGACCCCTGAGGCACTCCCGCATTTATGTCATATTGTTTGGATGTACGTCCGTCGAGGACAACTTTGATTTTTCTATTACTTAAGAAGGATTTAATTACGTTATGAATTCTTCCAGTGATTCCATATGATCTAATTTTCCTTAGAAGACCATCATGCCATACCCTGTCAAAAGCCTTAGATATATCAAGGGCCACCGCTCTACCCTCCCCTGTTTTATCCAATGAACGGTATATACGTTCAGAAACTACAGTTAAGATATCTGCTGTTGAACGGGCTTGCCTGAATCCATATTGTTTGTCAGTCAAGAGTTTAGCAGCTGTTAGGTGCTGGACTAGGGCTTTATTAACTAAGGACTCAAATATTTTGGTGAAAAGCGGGAGGAGGCTAATGGGGCGATAATTTACTGGGTCAGTTCTTTCACCAGAATTCTTGAAGACTGGTACCACAGAGGCGGTTTTCCAGCAGTCGGGAAAACAAGATTCGTTAAGGCATTTATTGTAAAGTTTGGACAGAACTGGAGCAACCTCGGCAGAGCATTTTTTTAATAGCACAGCCGGGATGAGATCTGGTCCACATGCTTTAGAGGTGTCTAGGTTTTTTATAATAGCATGTACCTGAGAAGGGGTGATTTTCAAGTCGTCAAGTGTGGCGTCTGTTCGCAGAGGAAAATCAGGGAGTGAGTGGTGTACCGAGTTCAATGTGGAGTTTGAGGCAAACCGACTGGCAAGCAGATTTGCCTTGTCAGTTGCCGTGCAAGCAACCTCATGATTGTTTGTTAGTGGGGGAATAATTGACTGTCCATTATTAACTACGCTGTTGTAGATTTTCCAAAAATCCCGGGTTCCTAATTTCTGTGCTTCGATGCGCTTTCTGGTGGTTTCAGAGTAATCTGACTTAGCTTCTTACTTATAAGAAACTGTATAAAGAAGATGATTTTGATTGTAAATAATTTAATTTTTTATTCAAGGCCAATGAGACAGGAACGATTACTAACTAAAAAAAATGATCAATGGCATGAACTTCATTTGATTGAGTTCATGACAAAAATTTGTTGTCATTGGATTTAAAGATTACCAAGTTGTAATCAGTAGGGAAGTAGTTTTGCGAAAAGGTGTTCCACAAAAGGTAAACTGTTATGAAAATGTTCTGACCATGGAAATTCCGCCTGATGCTAAGTACCTAAAAAGAGTTTTTTTTATCATGGTACTGAGATGAGTTCTAGCTGTGAATGTTTTACAAGAAGGAATCAAGGATTTGAGCTCAATTGAGCATTTTTCATGTAAATAGCGATAGAGTAGAGAGAAATCTGTGAGAAAGAGGCTGTAAAGAACAGAATAGATAACTCCCCCCCCACAATATAAACACAAGATTTCGAAGTTGATTTTGTACTCTCTCAAGATAGGAAAAGGTGCTCTTTGTGGCACCTCCCAGATGTAGCAGCAGTACTCCATCTTTGGACATATCTGGTTCTTTTATAAGCAAAGGATTGCATCTCAAGTCAGGTACTTTCTGGAGTATTAGAATGATCCAACTATTTTTTTTACAGCAACCTTTGTCTATATATAAAGTAGTTTCGTGTGTGTGTGTGTGTGTGTGTGTGTGTGTGTGTGTGTGTGTGTGTGCGCGCGCGCAACTCTCCTACAGCCCACACCACTGGGCCAATCATGACCAAACCTGGGATGATGATGGTCCCCCACTTAGGGATGGTGCACACCCTTTTTCAAGGTTAAGACCAAAGGTCAAAGTCATAGCCTATGTATATATACTCTCCTACAGCTCACACCACTGAACTGATCATAACCAAACCTGACATTATATTAGTCTCCGACCTAAGAATGGTGCACACCATTTTTCAAGGTCAGGATCAAAGGTTAATCTCATCTTTAGTGCAGTTCTTCATAAGCTCCCCCGCCTAGGGATGGTGCACACCAAGTTGGGGTTAGTCATCATCCTGGGGGCCACTACCATGGTGCCGGCCAACTTTTTTATGAATTTGAATCAGACCATCCTCCTCCACCCCCATCACTCAACCAATTAAACAAATGTTGACCATTGTGATTCTTTGTAATTCTTTCAAATTTTATGTACAACAACATAAGTGTCAACTTTGATATAATCTATTTGCTTTAAAGTTCATAGTTGAATTTCAGTCACTTCAGGAGGTAAAAAATTTTAAACACCTTAAGCAATAGTTGCACTTATAACATCCACTTACTGCAAGGGTGCCCGAGTATACAGCAAAGTTTCATACGAAGTGCAGGTATCTTTGCTAGAGGAGATATATAACTTCCATTTTTGAGCTGGTATGAAAGCCAGTTACCTCCCTTCTCTATCGAGCTCTTTTTGGCTAGCCTATTTGGAGACCAGTGGATTCTCTTTCAGGCTTGGTTTGTTATGAACTGATTCTGCCTTCCTCTCCCTTTTTATTATTATGATTAACTCCTTACATCAAATGGCTTCATGCTTTGTATGGAGCAACTCCCACAAAAAAAAATTCAAACTAAAAAATATTAACACAAAAACAACATATGTTTTTTTTAATTGAACAACATAAAAAAAAAATGATATCTTATTCCTACTGCATCTTCAAGGATAAAAAATATTCAACCTTATATTGTAGTGATTGTGTCACAATAAAAAAAACACACAGATTATTTGTCAGTCGCATAACCAGGCGTATTTGTCAGCCAGTCTTTGTTTTGTTAGTTCAGAAAATTACAGCTTACTTCTCAAGCGTGAGCGAAATACTGCTTCCTTTTCCTTAGAGTTTGACCCCTTTTATGTTCAGTAATTTTCAACATTTTATGTGGCTTATCTCGTCCTCCTTAACAAAACATACCACACTGTGTCTTTTTCTCCCGATTTCCTCTATATCGGTACCAGAGAGAGCACACCTTTTGTTTCTTTGAGGTGAAGTTGTTAGTAGCATTATTACTACAGTATTGTAATCCTTTTCTTCACTAATAAGGTTTTGAAGGGTTTACTTTTTAGCTAGCTTATTTGGAGACCAGGGGATTGAACGCTGGTGGTGCGGTCTCTTTCATACTAGGTTTATCTTGAAGTGTTTCTGTCTTCTTCTCTCTCCTGGAACGAGTTCCATAATTTTTTTTTTTTTTTTAGGTTGATGTCTTCAAGTGATTCTATTAGGCTGGTCCAAACATAATGTCGCTTTTACATATAATATAATTGAACGTCACAAAACGACATTATTTTTAGACCAACCTAATACTTTCCTCTCCTTTTTATTATTATGCTTAGCTCCTTACATCAAGTGGCTTCCTGCTTTGTCCGAAACGATTCATTAAAAAAAAAAAAGAAGAAACACTATAAAGATTTTTTTTTTCAAATATTTATAATAGAACTAGCAGGTTGCCCGGCATTGCCCGGTCATAAGATATGCTTAAATATAGCATTTTAATTCATGCAGATTCAGTATTTATTACTATAGAGACAATTCTCCATTGATTACGAATATTATGTTTATTTCTAAACAGTTCACTTCTTGTAAGTAAAAAAAAAAAAAATGCTCAAGCTGAGATCGAAACCAAAACCTAAAGACAGTGAGTCAAGTACGATAACCATTAGGTCAACTTGCCATGATCTTTAAAAAGCGTTTTCAAACCTACTTATTTTCAACATACGGAATCTGTAATATGAACGATTCATGCCTGCACATTCGTGAAACAGTTGACAAACAGATAAAAATCTGATTACCCCCCCCTCTAAGTACCAAGCTTTCAATTATGACTCATTAGCACCCCTTTATTCCAGATGAAAACCGATTAAAAAGATTTCCATATGTCTGAATATCCTATCTACCAAATTTCAAGCCTGCAGATCAAAAATTCGTTGAGTATATAGGTTGAGAGTTGTCCTCACACTCACACACACACACACACACATTTTCACTTTTGTCGATATACAAATTGTTTAATTTTTAACAAAATTATATTGCTTTCTTTTCTTTTTTTTTTTTGATTCTACAGAGCAATTGAGTGCTACACTCACCGAATCAAGTGGCTGCTTCACGGAAGTAAAAAAGTAAGTTTATATTTATTGTTTTTTATATATATATACAGTCATCAACAAACAGCTGTTTTGGCGTATCACAGCTCTTTGGTGCGGCTAGATAAACGAGTGCTTCAAGTTGAGATTCGAAACTCAGTCGCTTTGTGTGCAGTCGAGCTAAATATGAAGAAAACGGGTGAATAAAATTTGAAAAATGTAAAGATGAATGGAAAAAGTGGATAGACGAAAACAAATACAATCAAATTGGTTCATCAGAAATAATTATTTAGAGACATAGAGAAAAAAAAACATATTCATATTACTAGCTGAGGGGGTGGGGTGGATTTGCCCGGTCATATACGCTTAAATATGATATTTTAATTTGTCCAGATTTCGTATATATTATTGTAGAGTTGTGATTTCGAAAGTAAAAAAAAAAAGCATTTAGGTGCCATCAGCTAGAATCGAAACCGAAACTGTAGCATTTAAAGCTGGTGATATTACTGCTGTACTAACGTGACATGCATATAAACCTATTAAGAATAAACTAAGATGAATGTTTTTTTTTGGGGGGGGGGGGGTTTACACAGTGGTCACCACTTATCAAGGCCCGGAAGCCACTCAGGGATAAGGGTTATTGCAAGTACATTACATTAGTGTGGAGATTTAATGAAGTGTTTACTTAAGGGGGCGGTTCATTAGGAATTTGTTAACATTGGACTTGAAGAAATCCAAGTTGTAGTCCGGTGAGAAGCAAGCAGACGGAACAGAGTTCCACAGGCGTGTAGTTCTAAGAAAGAAGCTTTGTTCATGGAATCCACGTTTTGATTTAGGCAGAGATAAAGAGTGGGGGAAATTTTTCACAGTGGATGTACAAAATGTATAATGATTTTTTCCATTTTTACCCATTTTTGACCCCTTAAAACTATTTTAACCTGCTAAAGACCCATAAAAGAACGGTCCATAAAAAAATCCAATAATGTGAGGTCCCTAGTGCCGCTCTGTGACTTTTAGTTTCGGAGGAGATAGAGTTTGAAAATATGGAGACAGGCAGACATATAACCTTTTATATATTAGATGCGGATTCTTCAGACTACTGTCCTCATCTTAAATGTTATTTTCACAACGTTTCGGTCGATGTAACCTCCAACCTTCTTCAGCTGTATCTTGTGAAACTCAGGAATCTTTCTGTTGAATCCGGGAATCTGCATGGAATTTTGAACGGAACGCTTTTATTTAATTCACGGGTTAGCATGCTCTCATTCCATCAGCAATGATTGAATAGAAATCCTAAGTAATTTGCAATTGTATTTTTGAGTGCTACCCGCACTGAGGATTGAACCATCAATCTTCAGAACAATGTCACTTGCACAACTGAATTTTTCAAGTACTCTAATCACTGTGCCATGGGTCCTTGCGAGCAGTAGTCCGAAAAATCTAAATAATACGAATGACGAATCCTCATCTTAAAAATTCAAAACATATATATTCAACATTAATAATATGATGCAAACCCCCCACCTCGCCAAAAAAAAAAAACAATTAATATAGCCCATCTATAAGAAACGTCATGTACAAAAGAAGATACCACAGTTAGAAACACAAATGACAGCAATACTATCCTAATAATATTATACAGCAGCCAAGAGTTTGGAATTGCTGGGGTACTAACTAAATCCGCGTTTACAACTTCTATAAGATGATTTTGCAGCTGAAAAATTTACAAAATACCAAAACAAGCTTCTCTCCTTTAATCATAATCGCTCTGACCGCCATCTAGCCCCAATTGAAATGAATATCTCTTGTTTTGAGGAAGCTCCATGTCTTAACAAGCTTCTGGGACTGACCTTCGCTCCTGATCTGAAAGTGAACACATACATCAAGTCTGTTGCCAAGATCGCTGGAAAAATGGTTGTATTGGAAGATCTTTTATCCTCAGCCCCCAAAGTCAACAGAGATTAGACCATTCCTGTAATGATCCGGTCCCCGTTGATTTTGCAGTGAGAGTAAAGTTCTGTGCAGCTCTAGGAGGTTCATCCTCCCAGATTTTGCCTTCTGTCTTTGAGAAGGGGTTAGGTTATTGCTAATAGCCTGAGGCGCCCTCACTGAGGAATGTCAATGGAGCTGTCCCTTCCTCTGGGGCGCTGACATCTCAATCCCACTTTCCGACTCTGGTGTCTAAGTTCTTGCAGTGGGAGAGAACTAAATACCCACCCTACCACTCCAGTAGTTATCTCACAGTTGATGCAGTCCTCTGTCTGTATAAAAGCCAAGTGGGTCCTAAAATAGAGTACTGTTGCCACCTCTTGGCAGGAGCTGCTTGGTGTGCCCTATCCTGCCTTGATAGAGTTCAAAACGGCTTCGAAACCTAGTAAGTAATGCCCTTTTCTTTTTCCTACAACCTCTTTCCCACAGAAGAGACGTTGTGAGCCTGTTTCTGCTCAATCGTTAGTTTCATAGCAAGTGCTTGACTGAACTCAAATCTCTGGTTCCCCCTTGCCAAACTTTCACAATAACACTTGACTAACTACAACCACTATATACGATTTCCCCCACTCTCTATCTGCGCCTAAATTTAAACATAGATTCCATGAACAAAGCTTCTTTCCCAGAACTACCCGTCTGTGGAACACTGTTCCATTGGACTGTTTCCCAGTTGAATACAATATGGTAGCCTTCAAGTCCAATGTAAACAAATTTTAGTCAAGCCATCCTCATAAATAATCAAATTCTACCCAATTTTCACCATTACTGATTACTACACTACCACATTCTATGCATTAACCCTTATCCTCGGGTGGCTTTCGGGCCTTGATAGGTGGTGACTTCCAAGTAATAACAATAAGTGGATCCATCTATATCAGTCGTAAAAGCTAAATTTCGAAACATGAAATAGAAAAGGGAATCATCAGGTGTTTACCATGTTTTGGAGATTTAGAAATGGAACGTTTACTAAATTCATTGACAATTTTTTTTTTTTTTTTTTTTTTACTTATGGTCAACCCTTACAAAACATATCACCACTTGGACATAAGGGGCTACTATTTGGGGTCACGTTTAGGAAAGATTAACAAGATATTTGTTTATCTTACATTTAAACTTCTGCATATCAGTACAGTCAGGGAAGCAGGCGACAGGAAGGGAATTCCAAAGTCTAGCTGTTCAAGGAAAGAAACTATTAGAATAGAAAGCTTTCTGGCATTTAGGAACATCAACAGTGAAGGGGTAAGATCTTATTGCTAAGTAGGTTTGTGGGGAATATGTACGTCGAGGGGGTACAAGTGAAACGAGTTCATCAGAACACATTCCATTAAAATATTTGTAAAACAGGCACAGTGATGCAACATTGCGACGATGGGACAGGGGCTGGAGCTTAGTTGATAAAGTGTGACTGATTAGATGTGGCAACAATACTCCATGCATGGGCGAATGGTGGCCTTGTAGAGGTACAGGATACTCTCAGGTGTGAGTAGTTTTCTAGCTTGATAGAAGGAACCCACATTCTTTGCAGCAGCCTTTGCAATTTCCTCTATGTATTTGTTCCAGTTCATATTGCCTGCAAATGTTAGGCCAAGGAGTTTGAAGGTAGAATTCTCAGGTAGGGTGCTATTTGTCATTGATATAGACGGTTGGAGGGGCGTCTTGTAATTGTTAAAGGAGAGCAGCTTAGTTTTACTAGCATTAAATTTTACCATCCATTTGCGGCCCCATTCCACTATAGTCTGGAGATCATTTTCTTACGATTCTGCCATTGTCTTAGATTTATGTACATCTGTTCTTCCCTCATGCATATTATAGAGTGTTGTATCATCAGCAAATATACCCATCTCGGACACAATATCATCAGAGAGGTCGTATAAAGGGTTTTTATGGGATATAGTATAAGTACAAGCTTTTAATTGGAAATTCTGTAATTTCAAATTTGCATTAAATTTGATCCATAGTAATTAGGCATAAATTAAGTAATTTCAATTAAGCAAGATTCCTTGAACTCCAATTCCTTCCTAGGATTTATTAAGATTAAGCCTTAAAGGGTAGCTATTTTCTAGTATCAAATCATATATTTTATGAGATAATTACAATTGGAAAACAAATCAATTAAATAAAAATGGATTCACATGTCTTTATTCTTCTTGTTTTATCTGGAATCAAATGGATCTGAGGTTTCTTTTAATAATAATAGATTTATGTACATCCGTTCTTCCCTCATGCATGTTATGGAGTGTTAGTTCACGTTAGAGCATTCAAACATCATACGCGATACCAGAAATACCAATGCAAAAAATATCACATGAAATAACGAGAAGAGAAACAAAAGACACTTGGCTAACATCTCACGGGAAAAAGTGTAAGCATATTTTCTACAATGACATTTATACATATCAAGGCCCGGAGGCCACTCAAGGATAAGGCTTAACATATGTACAGAAGTCGTAGGGATAGTAGTGTAGTGATCGTTTAGGATTTGCTTATGTTGGACTTGAAAATAATAATGTAGTAGTAAGCTGGAAAGCAGACCAGTGAAACAAAGTTCCACAGGCAGACAGTTCTAAGAAAAAAGTTGTGTTAATGGAATCCATGTTTAGGCTTAGGCATCGATAGAGAGTGAGTGAATTTATTGATCAAGATTTGGATAAGACGAGCGTTTTTTTTTGTTTGTTTTTTTTTGTTTTTGTGAAAAATGGTGAGGGAAAGAGCAATAGATTGGAGCTCAGTCGAACACGTGCCCTGTAAATAACGATAGAGCAAAGAGATGCTTGTAACCTTTCTTCGGTGGAATAGAAGTTGCAGCATAGAGAAAAGGGTATCGTCAACTAGATTACGAAGACAGTTTTAGACTCTGACAAGGCAGGATATGTTACTCCGAGCAGTTACTGCCCAGATGTAGCAAGAAGACTTTCTCCTAGGACGTACTTGGCTCCGTACAGAGAGAAAATCGTACAGTCTAAGTGTTCCGAAACAATTAAGACGTATCCAATATGATGTTGCAATCAACCCAGACAAAACAAAATGGCCAAGCTATTTATACACAATCTAAGCCAGAACCCTGAATGAAACGGTAGAGTAAACTATGCCCTAAAGCAGAGGTCTCCAAAGTTTTCATATTGCTGACTTTTTTAGAGCTACGCGGGCCAAAATAAAAATAAAATAACCTAGATGTGTTTTATACTGCTTTGCACATTAGCTTTGCGTTTTAGTGAAACTGGTTCTCCAAAACCTCATTTTTTTTTAATCATTTTCTGAACAAAGAGAAAAAAAAAAACACCACACTATTTTCACACATTTCTGTTTTTTTTTTTTTAAATTTTCCTTAATATTTTTACATTTTCAATAAGAGTTCTGTTGGCTGGATTAAAGACTTTGGCAGGCCGGATCTGACCTGCAGATCGTAGTTTGGAAACCCCTGCTCTAAAACCTTGATATGATAAGTAGTGCCTAGTAACTTGCCCCTCATAAGGGAGAAGTTTGGTTCGAGATGCCGTTTTTAATGTGAGGAAAATTCGTAGAAAAGAGCATCCTGGATTACGCACAAAAATTTAAATTATTTCAGCCTAGTAGGAGTTCTTCTTCTCTGACAGGGAACAAAACAGATCCTAGTCAGAATGCTAAATTCTATGAGACGAGAACCCTCAAAAATAACATTTCCAACCAAGTAGCTTTCTTACATAAAGTACTCCTCGCCTCTTTCAACAGCACCATAACAATGATAAGTAACAAATAGCAGCTCTAACGTTCTCTCGCAGCTATCAAAAATATAACTGTCTTCCTTAATTAAGTTGTTGGTCCCCCGACAAGGGAGAGATTGGACCTAGTAATTCACTCCCATTCGTCCGTTGGTCCGTTCGTTTGTTCACACTTTTCTCAATAACAACGCTTTGGATTTGTTTGAAATTTTGCACAAACATTAGTCATGGTGAAAGTAAATTTTTGCTTAAACGGATTTTCCGGGATAACTCTGGTTGTCCCGCTAAGGAGCATTATAGGGGTAAAATTGACCCAAATGGTTCATTCGTTCATTTATTTGCACTTTTCTCAATCACCATATATTGAATTTTTTGAAAATTTTGGGCAAACATTAGTCATGGTGAAAATAAATTTTTGCTTAAACGGATTTTCCGGGATAACTCTGGTTGTCCCCCCCCCCTCCACCAGGGGCCATTATAGGTGTAAAAATTGCCCCCAAATCGTTCGTCTGTTTGTTTGTTCAATAATCACTCCTTGAATTTTTTGAAAATTTTGCACAAACATTAGTCATGGTAAAAGTAAATATTTCACTCACGGAGGGGAACCCCGTATGCTCGGCTTGTTTTATTATTAAAAGATCGAAAATTTCGGAAGCTTTTTGAATTTAAATTTAAATGGTTTTATAAATAGCAGTTAAAATATTAGATTACCAAACATTCGTTAAAAATTTATAATTTGGTTCCATTATTGCTGCTCTGAATTTAATTGTAATTCCATTAGGAACTTCAAAAAAATTGCATTTCAACAACACCCCAATGAACACAGAAAAATCTCGGTCCTAACATTCTCTCTGAGCTGTCAAAAATGTAACAGTCTTTCTCGATTTGTCCTTAAAGTAGTTGTTATTCTCATATGCAAATAGATGCCACCTATAAACAAAAATCTTTACTACGAATTCAAGTTCTATTTTTGTCCCCCCTGGAAATCGAGTGCCCAAATATGCAAAACAGGGCATACGCTTCAAAGCTAGTGGTGGTAACCCTTCATTTTTTTTTTTCTCCATTGTTACAGTGCGTAAAATCTAATCTTCCTCTATATTTTAAACAGGGTTAATTTACAATCCTAACCCCCACTCCCACCCTTCACCCCCCAAAAATAATATTTTAGATTTTTGAGATGAGGATTGGTTATTCGCATTATTTGGATTCATCAGACTACTGTTCTTTCTTTTTTTTTTTTTTTTCATTCAATTTTCACCCCAAACAAGGCATAGTGCCACTTTGAAGCAGGGGGCTACTATTAGGGACTTAATTAGCGGGGTCATTATGAAGGGAGATGAGTAGAAAGATGTTTGTTAACATTACACTTGTTCTTATCTTGAGTGTCATTTTCACAAGGTTTCGGTCGATGTAACCTCTGACTTTCTTCAGGTGTATCTTGTTGAACTTGGGAATATCAATTTTAAAAGAAGATATCTCACTAATGATGCAATTCTCTATCTATATAAGAGCCAAGTATGTCCAAAGATGGAGTACTGCTGTCACATCTGGGCGGGGGCTGCAAAAAACAGCCTATCCTGCCTTGACGGAGTACAAAATAGACTCCGTGGCTTGGTGGGGGATGCCCTTTTCTCTACCCTGCAACCTCTTTCCCACAGAAGAGACGTAGCGAGCCTGTCACTGTTCTATCGTTACTTTCATGGCAGGTGCTCGACTGAGCTCCATTCTCTGGTCCCCCCTCGCCAATCTTTCTCAGAAAACACCCGACTAGCTGAAACCACCGTCAATAATTTTCCCCACTGTGCCTAAATCAAAACGTAGATACCATGAACAAAGCTTCTTTCTTAGAACTGCACGCCTGTGGAACTCTGTTCCGCTTGCCTGTTTCCCTCCCGACTTCAACCTGGATGTCTTCAAGTCCAACACAAACAAATTCCTGATGACCCGCCCCCCCCTAAGTAATGACACCTTACCAATTCTCCAATACAATTGCTACACTATCCCTTTGATTACTGTACACACAATAACCCTTATCCACGAGTGGCCATTGGGCCTTGATAAGTGGTGAACTCCATGTAAAAAAAAAAAAAGAAAAAAAAAAGTGATACTCACCTGAACGTTGAAGATTCAATTCTCAGTGTGGGCGACCGAAAAATACAACTGCAAATTATTTAGGACTTCTGTCGGGTCATGGCTGACGAAATGAGAACGTGCTACTCCTGCAAAATAAATAAAGGGTTCCGTTCGAAATCCTGCCTAAATTCCCAAGTTCACAAAGATACGCCTGAAGATGGTCGGAGATTACATCGGACAAAAAAGCACCCTACTTGAGAATTCTACCTTCAAACTCCTTGGCCTAACATTTGCAGGCAATATGAACTGGAACAAATACATAGAGGACATTGCAAAGGCTGCTGCAAAAAAGATTGTGCTAAACAGGAAAACCCAAAAGACCTAACAAATGGTGTAACAAAAATGAAAGTAAAAAATTCTATATATTAATACTGTAGTACCTTTAATGTACTCACGTATGCCACGGTTTCTAGATTATAAATTAGTAGCAGGAAGACCCGACGTTGCTCGGGATTGATTGATGATCAACAAATGTTTCACACTCCTATATTTCTATTGTCATCGAAATCCGTGAAATCGCCCGGGAGGAAGCATCACATGCCTCCATGCAGTAACTTAGTCTAAAATATATATTATTCTACATTTTACTCTAAAGAACCTACTGTTTTTTTTTTTTTTTTAAATAAAATTATTTTATATAAACTTCTTAACACAGCTTTTTCCTTAGAACTGTCTGCCTTTGGAACTTTGTTTCAAAATTATTTTTAAAATACGTAGCAAAGGAGTCGTTGACGTGAATAGAAGGGTGAGCGGTGAGCGGTGAGCGAGGGAAACAGATGTGGAGCGCCGAGAGAGAGTGAGTGAGTGAGTGAATTCGTTTAAATATTTGTCGATCGGCTCCCAGGCGAATGTGAGAAAAATGGTTTGGAAAATTAAATCTTTTTTCTGAGCGTTGATTGGCCGAGAAGTGCACTCTTTTGTCACATGGTATGCTTTCAACTACGTCTGCTGAATAAAACGCATTTTAAGTTTTGTTCCCTCGCAGAATTGCGTGGGCGTATTTAAAAAATTTTTTTTTTTTAATCTTTGCGCCTCTGAAATTTATCTTTTTTTGTTTGCGCATGTAATTGGGTTTTTATTTATTTATTTATCTATTATTTTTAGAACAAGAAGTGAATGCATTTTTTTTTTTTTTTTAGGTGTTTAACCACACAGGTCATAATATAGATCTACGTATTGATGAAGAAATGCATTGAATATACTTTCTCTATCTTTATTGTTTCTTTGAAATTCTCATTTACCCATTATCATTGAGTAAGTCTAGTTACTTAAAAGCTGCTCCGAAATATATTATTGAATATGTGCTAATTCTCTCTTTTTTTTTTTTTTACTTTCTAACTAGGTGTTTGGATTGGTGAAGGGGAAAAAGGTTATTGTGGTGGTTGACTGTTCGAACATCAACACTGGTTATGGACGACTCGAAGTACTCCAAGATTTCTTATTGGTCAGTATTTGTAAAGATTTCTTATTGGTCAGTATTTGTAAAGATTTCTTATTGGTCAGTATTTGTAAAGATTTCTTATTGGCCAGTATGGCATTTGTTAACATAATTCGAATTATTAAATTATAAAAGAAATATTTAAAATCTATATTGTAAAATCTAGATATATGAAAGGGCTATTCTGTTTAGATGCGTGGAGTGGCTAGATTTTTTATAGCTCTGTCCAAAAGTTTTGCAACACTAAAAAAATTGAGTATTGATAGCAAACCACAATTATTTTTGTTTTACCATTATTAAAATAATAATTAAAACTAATTTTAAATAATAATTTAAAATAATTTTAAATAATAATTAAAACTAATTCTAAATAATAATTAAAACTAATTTTAAATAATAATTAAAATTAATTTTGATAATAATTAAAACTAATTTTAAAAAAATAATTATAACTAATTTTAAAATTAAAATTAAAACTAATTTTAAAATAATAACTAAACCTAATTTAAATAAGATTAAAACTAATTTGAAATGATAATTAAAACTAATTTTTAAAATAATTAAAACTAATTTTAAAAATAATTAAAACTAATTTTAAATAATAATTAAAACTAATTTTAAAATAATAATAAAAACAAATCTTAAAATAATCATAAAATTTTTTTTAAAAAATAATAGTAAAAACTAATTTCAAAGAGTAATTAAAACTAATTTTAAACAATTTGAAACGAATTTGAATGATAATTAAAATTAATTTTTAATAATAATTAAAACTCATTTTAAATAATAATTAAAACTCATTTACAATAAAAATTAAAATTAAATTTAAATAATAATTAAGAGCTAATTATTAATAATAATTAAAAGCTAATTTTAAATAATAATTAAAACTAATTTTAAATAAAAATTAAAACAAATTTTAAATAACAATTAAAACTAATTTTAAATAATAATTAAAAGCTAATTTTAAATAATAATTAAAACTAATTTAAAATAATAATTAAAACTTATTTTAAATAACAATTAAAACAAATTTTAAATAATAATTAAAGTAAATTTTAAATAATAATTAAAAACAAATTTTAAATAATAATTTAAAACTAATTTTAAATAATAATTAAAAACTAATTTTAAATAATAATTAAAATCATTTTAAATAAAAATTAAAACTAATTTAAATAATAATTTGGAGCTAATTTTTAATAATAATTGAAGCTAATTTTAAATAATGATTTAAACTAATTTTAAATAATAATTTAGAGCTAATTTTTAATAATAATTGAAGCTAATTTTAAATAATAATTAAAAATTAATTTTAAATAATAATTTAGAGCTAATTTTTAATAATAATTGAAGCTAATTTTAAATAATAATTTAAACTAATTTTAAATAATAATTTAGAGCTAATTTTTAATAATAATTGAAGCTAATTTTAAATAATAATTTAAACTAATTTTAAATAATAATTTAAACTAATTTTAAATAATAATTTAAACTAATTTTCAAATAACAAAATTACTTCTAGATTTTTATAAATTTATTTCTTAATGTGTCTTTCTTTATTCTTCAGTACAAATTTTATTCGTTTTGACATTAATTTAATGAATTATTTTAACCGAGAGATGGTAGGTGATTTATTTAAGCACCATTCCTTGTTCATTTATATATCTTCATTTTTTTTTTTTACATAGGCATCACCACATTATCAAGGCCAAGAGGCCACTCAAGGATAAGGGTTAAAGAGTGTACAGTAGAAATTGGAAAATATAGTAATCATTAGTAATGAAAAATTCGGAAAATTTGTTAACTTATATGGAACGGCTCATCAAGAACTTGTTTACGTTAGACTTGAAGACAACCATATTGTAGTCAGCTGGAAAGCAGGAAAACGGAAGACAATTCCACAGGCGTGCAGTTCTAAGAAAGAAGCTCTGTTCATGGAATCTACGTTTAGGTTTAGGTACAGATAAAGAGTTGGGGGAATTATTGATAGTGTTTTAAGTACAATCAGGAATTCTCCGATTCTATGCAAGGAAAAGCCTCTCCAAATATGCACGATCCAGATGCTTGACTAGGGACATTACAGTTGTAATGGAATTTTTCGCCAACACGTTTTCTAATACGAATTGAGCCACTATTGGTAAAGCAGCTAAAAGTCGATTCATTGAAGAAAAACACTTTTTTCCAATCTTCCACGGTATATTCTTTATGAATCTGGCAGAAATTTAATTGATCACGGATATGTTTCATGGTAGAATTGACTTTCTTGCAGCCCTCTTTGACATCAATCCTTTCATCAACAATCACTGGTATGCTGTGCACTCTGAGGCATCCACACCACTACTAGTGAGATTAAATAGTCAAAGTTAACTATTCTACATTTGTCAAGTAACAATTTACGGGGTTAAATTTGATACACTGCTGTCAAAACTTGCAACTCCAACATTCGTAATTCTGCTGTCAAAACTCGTGACTCCAACATTCAAATCAAAACGGCACAAGTCTCTAAAAAAAAATAAGCGTCTTTCTTCAAAACCAGAAGCATCTCATTTGCATATCAAGTAACAAGATAGAAAATATATAAAGAGAAGTATAAGCCATTTTTTTTCTTTTCTTTTTGCCTGTCAACATACACTACAGGTTGCATAAAAAGAGGTTTGTACCAATTTTCTTTTAAAACGCCCCCTTGATTTTTAAGATCAATAATTTGCTTCGTACTCCATCATCCAAGCTAGGCATCTTTATTCACGATGTGATCATCATAGGGGTTCTTCTTGAGGGACTACATCGACTTCCTCTTCTGCAGGCAAGGAAGCTCCCCATATGTCTAAGATGTACGTGGCACTCCATCAACTGCCACTTTGTTTTTGGGAAGTACTTGAGTTACTGTCCTTCTTCCTCATCGGGTTGTACAGTGATGATTGCGGGGTTTCACCCACACCTCCTCACTCACCGTGATTTCCGTTTGCATCTATTCTGCTCTCAGTTATGGTCAAAAGATTTCGCCATTCACACATAAAAGTAGATCAATGTGGCACCGACATTTCGTTTTGGCCAATCTTTGGTGCCATGTTATACCAAGAAATCACTTCCTGGAATGAAATTGAACTTCTTGTTGCCACAGCTTTTACAGTTCAATGGTGCGTCTCTATGATTCCATTGGGCAGTATATATTGCCTAAAGATCCATTTCTCACACAGCTTCTGAGTGGAAGAACATACCGTTATCCACCAGAACCTCTTCCACTAGACCTCTTTCCATGAACACCTCTTCAGCAACTTTCGTTACCTCTTTCTGAGGTTAAATTTGACACCCATGGCATAGCCTTGAGCCCCTAAGGGGCATAGGCTATCTACAACTTCGTAGATGCGTTTGTAGCGACTGAGTTCTTTTTACGAGGTGAGAGGGCTGGCCCAACCTTCTCAGAAGGTACATACAGCGCCCAGCCTTCCCAAATGGTCACCCATCTAGTACTGGCCAGGCTCAACATTGCTTAACTCCGACGATCTGGCAAGAACTGGTGTGTCAACGTAATTGTGCCGTACAAATTTGACACACTGCTGTCAAAACTAACAACTCCAAATCTGACACTCTGCTATCAAAACTCGTAACTCTGCTGTCAAAACTTGCTGCTCCAACATATAGATCAAAACTACCCGAGTCTCTAAAAAATCAGTCTTTTTATTCAAAACCGGAAGCATTTCATTTGCATATCAGATAACAAGATAGAAAACACATAAAGAGAAGTATCAGCCATTTTTCTTTTTTTTTCTATTTTGCCTGCCAATGAACACTACAGGCTGCATAAAAACAGGTTTGTACCACTTTTTTTTAAAAGCATTTAATCACAACTGGACCACTCCTTCGATAATTGCTGACTATTAACTTCCTGCTTGGACAAATAAAACTGCAGCAGATGTCTGTCATTCCTTGAAAACTCTAAAAAAAATCACCTACCATGTATCGGTTAGAGCCATTAATTGAATCAATGTCAAAACAAATGAAACTTGTACTGAATAAAAAAGGCATATTAAAAATTAAATTCATAAAAATCTAAATGTAAAATAATTTTTTACATGAAATTGGTTTTAATTATTATTTTAATATGGCCGAACAAAAAACAGTGTGGTTTGCAATGGTACTCACATTTTTTTATTGTCTTGCAAAACTTTTGACCAGAGCTGTAGAAGTCTGGATTTGGTAAGATTATCTAAATGTCTGGAATTACTAGAATATCGACATATCTGAATTTGATAGACAGTCTGGAACCGTAAGATTATTAAAAGTTCCTATACAGTCTATCTAACGACTCCATAGTTGTTATACTGCCTAGACGTGTTTTAAAACTGTTTAGTTACTAGATGTTTGTAGTTCTTGAACGATTTATATATGTGAAATTGATATAATGTATAGACGCCCATTGTCTTAGCACGTTGTGTTATCTGATACCAAATGTCTAACAGTATAGAATTATTAATCTGTGTAGACATTTAGACTTGCTAGATTGTTAACTCCTGGAGTTGTTAGATTGTTTTCATGTCAGGCATTTCTAGACTTTCTATTGTCTAAAGTCTGAAGTCATTGGACTAAATAGACTCTGTACTTTATTTGTAAGACTCTGCTGTTTATTGCTTGCAATTAACAGTGTCCATCCTAAATAGGGAGTTGTGCAACAAGGAGAGCAGCTAGGAGAGTAGAAAGCAGACTTCGAATTTTACTTTCCGCAGTTTTGTAACCCTCTTTTCCTTTATATTGTCCTTTAGTCCTCACATTCCATGAGCAGTTTTTGACAAACAGGGAAGAATTAATTTCTGGGTCAGAATATCTGTATATAGCACTCATCGTTGGCTAGTTTTTGACCTTGTGTTTTGGTACCTTACATCAAGTAGCCTTTTGCCTTGTCTGGAGCGAGTTACATTTAAAAAATATAATTGTTTGGAAAATCTGGAGGTGTTAATTTGCAAAAATCGTTTTGACATCTAGAATTGTTAGAGTGTCAAGACTTTAGAGTTGCTAGATTGTGTAGTTAGCCGTCTAAAGTTGCTAGGCTCTCTAGGTTTATGGCGTCTAAATTTCTAGAGTTGTTAGATGTTTTGTATTTAGTTATTTGCTCTGAGAGCAACTCAGAGTTATATCCTGGTCACAGCACCAAATGCAGTCTAATGATCAAAGACGGCATGCATTCTGACAACTTCTTCTGTCAGTTGTTCTAGTCGAGGAACTGGAAGACAGTGAAATAAACAAACAAAAGTGATCCAATCAATTAAACAAAAGTTTTGTTTTTTTTACACTTTTTCATCCCAAACAAGGCGTATTTTCCAGTTGGAAATGAGGAGCTACTTAATTGGCAACACGTCTACAAGAAACTGTGTGGGAAATTGAGTGTCAAGACTTTAGAGTTGTTAGATTGCAAGGTTTCACCCACATCTCACTCACCATCTCAATGAAGTGAGAAATGCGTAATTTCGGGTGGTTTCGCATGTAGAGAGAAATTAATAACTGGACCAAGTTTCGTTGTTCTACTCCTATGAGAAGTGGGTCAAGGGCATTTTTTATTGAACTTCCCTCATATTTTTTTTTGACTATTGATAAAACGTTTTGTCAATAAAACTTTCTTTTTAATCAAATATGAAAACAATGTTACCCAATGTAATGCAACATTCTTTTGTTCATGTGTATGTTTGCATTAATTTTTTTTTACAAAGGAGTCACCACTTTTCAAGGCCCTGAGGCCACTCGAGGATAAGAGTTAATGAGTGTACGGTAGTCAATGGGACAATATCGTAGTAATCGTTAGTAGTGGAAATTTGGTAAATTGGATTACCTAAGAGGAACGGCTTATTATAAATTTTTAAACTTCTGCATTTTAGTACAATCAGGGAAGCAAGAAACTTGGGTGGGGGTGGGAATTCTGATTTCTAGCGGAAGAAACTATTAGAGTAAAGGGCTTTCCAGCATCTAAGGATCTCAACAGTAAAGAGGTGGAATTTTGCTGCTTATTTCCAGTTGGAAATGAGAAGCTACTAATTGGGATCATGGCTACAAGAAACTGTGTGGGGAATTGAACCACGAGATGTATGTTTGCATTACAATTTTTGTTTTTTTTACAATGGAGTTACCACTTATCAAGGCCCGGGGGCTACTCGAGGATATGGTTAATGAGTGTACGGTAGTCAATGGGACAATATCATGGTAATCGTTAGTAGTGAAAATTTCTCAATTGGATTACTTAAGGGGACGGCTCGACATACATTTAAATTTTTGTAGGTTAGTACAATCAGGGAAGCAAGAAACTGAGGTGAGGGTGGGAATTCTGAAGTCTAATAGTCCACACATTTGAGTAAAAGGCTTTCTAGCATCTAGGAGCCTCAACAGTGAAGAGGTGGAATTTTGCTGCTTATTGGGTTGCAGGAGTACGTTGAGGAGACAGAAGTGCTATGAGTTCATCAGAGCACATTCCCTTAATGTACTTGTATACCAGGCACAGTAATGCGATATTGCAGTGATGGGACAGAGGTTGGAGTTTGGCTGATAGTGCAGCACCTGTTAGATTGGAGACTCTTTTTTTTATATTGTCTAAGTGTGAGTCTAGAGGGAGCCTACATTCTTTGCAGAAACCTTTACAATGATCTTATTGTATTTGTTCAAATTCATGCCTTTTCTTTGCTCTTTCAGCATCTGATCGATGAGCAGCTTTCCAAAAAGACTGGTTTGTATTTGACAATGTTTGGCACCACAGCAGAGCCATTATGGCCGGTACTCCGGGACACCAATGTACGCATGTAGGTGAAAACAAGAGAGAACAACTCTTCTTGTTTTATTATTATTATTTTTTTTTTTTTTCCTATTTTTAATTCCTCTTCTAACCATTATGAGAGGCTTTGTTGATCCATCAGTTGGTCTGTCGTACTTAAGTTTAAAATAGTATTTTCATTGGTCTGCCGCATTTAAGTTTAGAATTGCATTTTCATTGGTCTGTCAGGTTATCGTGTAAAATAGTATTTTCATTGGACTGTCGCAGTTAAGTTTAGAATTGTATTTTCATTGGTCTGTCAGGTTATCGTGTAAAATAGTATTTTCATTGGACTGTCGCAGTTAAGTTTAGAATTGCATTTTCATTGGTCTGTCAGGTTATCGTGTAAAATAGTATTTTCATTGGACTGTCACAGTTACGTTTAGAATTGCATTTTCATTGGTCTGTCAGGTTATCGTGTAAAATAGTATTTTCATTGGACTGTCGCAGTTACGTTTAAAATTGCATTTTCATTGGTCTGTCAGGTTATCGTGTAAAATAGTATTTTCATTGGACTGTCGCAGTTAAGTTTAGAATTGCATTTTCATTGGTCTGTGAGGTTATCGTGTAAAATAGTATTTTCATTGGACTGTCGCAGTTAAGTTTAGAATTGCATTTTCATTGGTCTGTGAGGTTATCGTGTAAAATAGTATTTTCATTGGACTGTCGCAGTTAAGTTTAGAATTGCATTTTCATTGGTCTGTCAGGTTATCGTGTAAAATAGTATTTTCATTGGACTGTCGCAGTTAAGTTTAGAATTGCATTTTCATTGGTCTGTCAGGTTATCGTGTAAAATAGTATTTTCACTGGACTGTCGCAGTTAAGTTTAGAATTGCATTTTCATTGGTCTGTCAGGTTATCGTGTAAAATAGTATTTTCATTGGACTGTCGCAGTTAAGTTTAGAATTGCATTTTCATTGGTCTGTGAGGTTATCGTGTAAAATAGTATTTTCATTGGACTGTCGCAGTTAAGTTTAGAATTGCATTTTCATTGGTCTGTCAGGTTATCGTGTAAAATAGTATTTTCATTGGACTGTCGCAGTTAAGTTTAGAATTGCATTTTCATTGGTCTGTCAGGTTATCGTGTAAAATAGTATTTTCACTGGACTGTCGCAGTTAAGTTTAGAATTGCATTTTCATTGGTCTGTCAGGTTATCGTGTAAAATAGTATTTTCATTGGACTGTCGCAGTTAAGTTTAGAATTGCATTTTCATTGGTCTGTCAGGTTATCGTGTAAAATAGTATTTTCATTGGACTGTCGCAGTTAAGTTTAGAATTGCATTTTCATTGGTCTGTCAGGTTATCGTGTAAAATAGTATCTTCATTGGACTGTCGCAGTTAAGTTTAGAATTGCATTTTCATTGGTCTGTCAGGTTATCGTGTAAAATAGTATTTTCATTGGACTGTCGCAGTTAAGTTTAGAATTGCATTTTCATTGGTCTATCAGGTTATCGTGTAAAATAGTATCTTCATTGGACTGTCGCAGTTAAGTTTAGAATTGCATTTTCATTGGTCTGTGAGGTTATCGTGTAAAATAGTATTTTCATTGGACTGTCGCAGTTAAGTTTAGAATTGCATTTTCATTGGTCTGTCAAGTTATCGTGTCAAATAGTATTTTCATTGGACTGTCGCAGTTGAGTTTAGAATTGCATTTTCATTGGTTTGTCAGGTTATCGTGTAAAATAACATTTTCTGCCACACTTTTATTTTCTTTATTCCATATGGTGAACGTGATAAGCCAGAGTCTGAATCGAATAATGGAAATACAGTAGAACCCCGGGATACGGCATTAAAAATTAGAAAAAAAATACAGTACAATATATAATACACATGTATATAATCAAATGACATTATAAATAATACTGTAAGACGGGGTAAATACTGTAACCAGAGACCGGAAACATCATATTCCATATTATAACCTGCAAAAACCGTATCCCAGGGTTCTACTGTAGTCTTCAGTTACCTTATTTTATTTTTTATGGGAATTGCTCCAGACACAGCATGAAGCTACTTGATATAAGGAGCAAAAAAAAAACTACAAGGTTGAAAACTAATCAGTGTTATATGGATAGATTCTGAACAAGGAAACTGCTATTTCTTTTCCTTTATTGTCAGAAACATCGCTCATGGAATGCGAGGATTAAAGGGCAAAATAAGAGAAGTGAGAGTCACAAGGCTGCCAAAAGTAACCCCAACATCCACTTCATTGCTACCATAAAAGAGCTTATGCAATTATGGTTTTTATATAAGAACTACTGGAATGAGAATATGTGACTTGTGTGTTTTGTTATCCATAAAAGTATGGCTTTTTTTCTTTTTTTTCTTTTTTTTTTTTTTTTACTCATGTTCACCCCTTACAAAGCATATCGCCACTTGGACGTAAGGGGCTACTATTTGGGGTCATGTTTAAGAAAGATTAACAAGATATTTTTTATGTTACATTTAAACTTCTGCATATCAGTACAGTCAGGGAAGCAGGCGACAGGAAGGGAATTCCAAAGTCTAGCTGTTCGAGGAAAGAAACTATTAGAATAGAAAGCTTTCTGGCATTTAGGAACATCAACAGTGAAGGGGTAAGATCTTATTGCTAAGTAGGTTTGTCGGGGATATGTACGTCGAGGGGGTACAAGTGAAACAAGTTCATCAGAACACATTCTATTAAAATATTTGTAAAACAGGCACAGTGATGCAACATTGCGGCGATGGGACAGGGGCTGGAGCTTAGTTGATAAAGTGGGATCGAGTAGATTGACAACTCTTTTTTTTTTACCCTTTCTAAGAGGGAGAGACTAGTGGTAGATGCACCAGCCCAGATGTGACAACAATGCTCCATGCATGGGCGAACAGTGGTCTTGTAGAGGTACAGGATACTCTCAGGTTGAGTAGTCTTCTAGCTCGATAAAGGGAACCCACATTCTTTGCAGCAGCCTTTGCAATGTCCTCTATGTATTTGTTCCAGTTCATATTGCCTGCAAATGTTAGGCCAAGGAGTTTGAAGGTAGAATTCTCAGGTAGGGCGCTATTTGTCATGGATATAGACAGTTGGAGAGGCGTCTTGCAATTGTTAAAGAAGAGCAGCTTAGTTTTACTAGCATTAAATGTTACCATCCATTTGCAGTCCCATTCCACTATAGTCTGGAGATCATTTTCTAACGATTCTGACATTGCCTTAGATTTATGTACATCTGTTCTTCCCTCATGCATATCATAGAGTGTTGTATCATCAGCAAATATACCCATCTCAGACATAATATTAGGAGATCGTTTAAAGGGTTTTTATGGGGCATAGTATAAGTACAAGTTTTTAATTGGAAATTCAAATATTTCAGATTTGCATTAAATTTGATCCATAGTCATTAGAAACAAATTAAATAATTTCAATTAAGCAAGATTCCTTGAACTCCAATTCCTTCCTAGAATTTATTAAGATTAAGCCTTAAAGGGTAGCTATTTTCTAGTATCAAATCATATATTTTATGAGATAATTACAATTGGAAAACAAAACAATGAAATAAAAAAGGATTCACATGTCTTCATTCTTCTTGTTTTATCTGGGATCAAATGGATCTGAGGTTTATTTTAATAAAATCCAATGTTTTTTTTATATTTAAAAATATTTTAGTTAAGCATTAAATTTAGCAATAATAAATTATAATAGTTTTTAAATAACTTTTTTAAAACATATTTTTTATATAAATCTCTACAATTGTAAATAAATTTTTTTTTTAATCAAAAATGTTTTTTCTAATCAAAAATGTTTTTTCTAATTAAAAATGTTTTTCTAATTAAAATTGCTTTTTTTAATCGAAAATGTTTTTTCTAATTAAAAATGTTTTCCTAAAAATATTTTTTCTAATTAAAAATGTTTTTTCTAATCAAAATTGCTCTTTCTAATCAAAAATGTTTTTTCTCATTAAAAATGTTTTTTCTAATAAAAAATTGTTTTTTCTAATCAAAAATGTTTTTTTAATCAAAAATGTTTTTCTTATTAAAATTGCTTTTTTTAATCAAAAATGATTTTTCTAATTAAAAATGTCTTTCTAAAAATGTTTTTTCTAATTAAAAATGTTTTTTTCTAATCAAAATTGCTCTTTCTAATCAAAAATGTTTTTTTCTAATTAAAAATGTTTTTTTTCTAATTAAAATTGCTTTTTTTAATCAAAAATGTATTTTCTAATTAAAAATGTTTTTCTAAAAATGTTTTTTTCTAATTAAAAATGTTTTTTCTAATCAAAATTGCTTTCTAATCAAAAATGTTTTTTTCTAATCAAAAATGTTTTTTTCTAATCAAAAATGTTTTTTCTAATTAAAAATGTTTTACTAATTAAAATTGCTTTTTTTAATCAAAAATGTTTTTTCTAATTAAAAATGTTTTTTTCTAATCAAAATTGCTTTTTCTAATCAAAAATGTGCATATAACAAATACGATATAAATAAAACAAGGGGTGTTCAATAAGTTATGCTCCTGATCCACTTCCAGTCTGATGTAGCTGAAATTTTGTATGTGCAATGATTTATATCTCTATAAGTTTTGTAGCAAATTACAGTTTACAAGTGTTTGCACTGAGTTAAGTGTAAAATGGAACCTGTTGAGTGTTGCATAATGATCTGTTTCTATTTTTTTGTTTGTTTTTTTATATTTAAAAGGATACACACTACAGGATATTTTTTTATGAAATGAAATGTATAATAATAATAATAATAATAATAATAATAATAATAATAATAACTTTAATAATAATAATAACTTTAATAATAATAATAATAATAATAATACCCATCATATGATTGTAAAAGGTTTGCATCGTAAATTCAAACATGACAGAGAATTTGTGGAAACAATTCCAAAATGTGATAGTCTCTATCTCTTCTGCCATCTATCAGTCAGGCTGAAGCTGCCATTTTGGAAGATCGATATATGACTATCGGCAAAATATTCTAAGAGATCAAGATTAGTACGATTTATGGAAGCTATGATTCATGATAAGATGTTTGCCATATATTCCCAAGTTGCTGACAACTTTCCAGGGCCGAGGATGCATTGAGTGCTCAAGGATGAATTTGGAGATGTGCCAAGAAGATGAGTTCAAGTTAAGGACTGATTATGCAGGATGAAACCTGGATCTATCACTTTGATCCAGAGTTCAAAGCTCAGTCAACACAGTGGAAGCACTTGGATTCACCACTGCCAAAGAAGATAAAGGTACAGCTCTTCATTGGCAAGATCATGCTTACGGTCTTCTGGGACCAGGACAGAGTAAAGTTGACAGATTTCATGGCAAAGGGTACCACGATTACAGGAATCTATTATAATTCACATTTTTATTTTTAACTTGGGAGTCATCACTTATCAAGGCCCGAAGGCCAGTCAAGGATAAACATTAATGAATGTAAGATAGTAGTGTAATAATCGTTAATAGTGTAAGTTGGATAGAATTTGATTATTTATGGGGATGACTCAACAGGAATTTGCTGACATTGGATTTGAAAGCTACTATGTTGTATTCAACGAGGAAGTAGACCAGCAGAACAGTGTTTCACAGGCAGGCAGTTCTGGGGAAAAAAATTTGTTCATGGAATTTGCGTTTAGATTTAGGTACAGATAGAAAGTGGGGGAAATCGTTAATAGTGGTTGTAGCTAGTCGAATGATTTTTGTAAAAGTTTGGCAAGAGAGGACCATAGATCAGAGTTCAGTCCTTTTGAGGGAATTAAGAGAAGCTAGCAAAATCAAAGGCGGGACAAGATCAGCAAAGGTATTCTCCTGCAAGACAACGCCCCAGTCCATGACGCTTATATCGTAAGATCAGAAGCACAGGCGTGTAGTTATAAAATTCTTCCCCGATCCCCTTACTCTCTTAACTTTGTATTCTCTGACTTTCACCTCTTTCACAACCATGAAGGTTGTTTTCGAAAGGGACGCGTTTCTCAGATGATACAACGTTGATTTTTAAAGTCACATCATGACTGGAGGACCAACCTGGGGTGTTTTACAATAATGGTCTCCAGAGCTGCATTAAACGATGTGAGAAATGTGTAATTCTAGGTGGTTTCGTATGTAGGGACAAAATTAATAACTGGACCAAGTTTCGTTGTTCTACTCTTATGAGAAGTTTTTCTTATTGACCTTCCCTCATATTTTTTTAACTATAAGGTGGCCCATAAGTCACTTTACAGTTTGAAAATCAAATAACTTTTTCTTAAATGATTCTATTTAATTAATTCTTTTTTTATTACACAGTTTATAGTGCGAAAATGTATTTCTTAAGTAGCCTCCATTCTCAGCTTTGCAAAGTTGAGCTCTTTCTAAGCTATTCTTTATGACAGTTCTTAACACCGGAAGTTTTAGGGAAAGAATTGTCTGCGTATGTTTGCCTTAAGTTCTTGGATGCTTCGAGGCTTATTTGTACACACTTTGTCTTTAAGATATCCCCAAAGCCAAAAGTCTAGTTCTGTCAAATTCGATGAACGTGAAGGCCATTCAAAATCGAAATTTCAAGAGCTCCATTTTGTTTGCCGAAATTTCAAGAGCTCCATTTTGTTTGCCACAATACCCTGGCATGTTTACTAACTGAGGTTGAACAAATTCAATAGCATATCTTTTAAGAGGATATTGAACATTGAAATGGCGCATATAAGATCTTTGCATTGCAACAATTGACCGTCCATTTTTCAAAGTGAAATTCAATTATCCTCACTCGTTGTTCTGTTGTAAACTTATCTATACAAAAACTTTCCAAAGATTCTATTTTATAATTCTGAAAAGAGAAATTAAAATATATTAAGAGCAAAAAAGTTATTGAATTTTTAAAATGTAAAGTGACTTATGGGCCAGCCCGTATTAATAAAACGTTTTGTCCATGATTCTCTCTTTCCGTCTTTTTTAATCAAATATCTATGAAAACAATGTTATCAAGTATACTGCGATATTCTTTTGTTCATAATTCAACTAGAAGCAAGGAAAACATAATGTATACATTTAGTCATTGCCCATTCTGGGGTGCTTCAAATCAATTTGATCCATAATCTCATCTTTATTTCTCTTATTATATCAGAATCAATGAAGCCAAGGACTGGGTGAATCACTTGCAACCAAGAGGAGGCAGCAACGTCATGCAGGTCTTCAGAAAAATAGCAAAAGTGGAAGGAGCAGATTCGATTCTACTAATTCTAGGAGCAGAGTAAGTTCTTGAAAATTAATCACTAGGGCTTTGACAACAACATATTCTTTTCCTAGTTTTGATTCTCAGGTATATATCCATTGATATCTTATGTTTTTATGTAGAGTGATGTGCTTCTCGGTTAATTAATTGTGTCTAACTGTGTCGGATATATACTCGAGAGTAAAAACAATGAAAAGAATATGCTGTTTACCTAGCCCTATTAATCAAACACATAATTTTAGTTTTACTTTCTATATAACTAAACTGTGTGTTCATAAACAATTATTGTCTTGTTTTCTTTGCCATCTGCCATTTTTATATGTCGTAGTGCTACGAGATCAGGATGTCTGAAGATACTGTCTTCCTGACCTAAAACGCATTTAATATTGATGTTATTATATATTATTTTATTTCTATTCTTTGAAATCCTTTGAGATGAGGCTTCATAATTTGTGTATTACTTTTTTTTTTTTTTTTTTCTGTTATGCTCATCTTCTCTTCATAAGTGTTGTTGTTTCATTACGTTTCAACCAACTCACCTTTTGGTCTTCTTCAGGTGGTTAACCACGACACGATAGAAATGATGAGTCGTGTAACTGAGTCCCCAGTAATTACTGTCTTCCATAGTTGTTTTTTGTCTCACCACATTTTTGGCCAACTAATCCTGTGGTCTGCTTTGGGTAGGATTAAAACTTCTATTTTCAGACAATGGTCACCTCATGGCGCAGTGGATAAAGGTGTTGAGTCTCTATGGTTCCAGGTGATAGCGGTTTCAATCCTACCCAAAGCAAACAAGATGATCAGTTAATCAAAACGAAACGTGATGAGACGACAACAACTATGAAAGGTAGTAATTAATGGGGACACAGCATTTCTATCTCGTCATGGTTAATAAGCTGAAGAAGGCCAGAGGATGAGTTGGCCAAAACGTGGTGAAACAACAATTATGAAGAGGAGGATAACAGTCCACAAAAAATAATACATAAATTGATTTTATTGGTTTTTTCCCCCTTTGCAGCATTCAATCACACACACACACACACACACATATATATATATATATATATATATATATATATATATATATATATACACCCCCACCCCCACACACGCACCTTTAACATACGTACATATATACGGTTTCCAGATTATAAATTATTCGATCAGGAGATCCTATTTATTAAAAACGGGGATTTAAGGTGATAACATACTACGAACCTTAAATTAGTTTATATACATATATACATGCTAAGTTAATTTTTGTAGTATGTTATCAACTTATATCCTCCTTTTTAATAAATAGGATGCCCCAATCACCGAAGATGCATTGTAAAAAAAAAAAAAAAAAAAAAATTTAGTTAAAAAAAAAATGATGACGCTTTTGGACCATATGTGAAACTAAAATATACTTTCTGGGTCTTCTGGCTAGGATTTAAAGATAGCATCGGTTCTGTCTAAAGATAGTATAATGATATCGTGAGGTTTCCGTGTAATGGAAATATGACACAGACTCCTATAAGGATATTGGAGATAAACTGTAACAACCAGATATATTCTGACACTACATTATTTCGATAAATACTTTTACAGTTTCATTAAGATTTATTTATACTTATATATAAATGACAATTTGTTTGTGTGTGTATGTGTGTGTGTTCGTTCCCTATGGACGCCAAAACGACTAGGCCGATTTTTTTTAAATTTCACATAATATACTTTATGCGTCTGAGAGTGTTCTTAGATAGGTCATCATATTCTTCACTCAAACACTATCCAACTTTCTTCCAATTATAGCAAGCGGCATAGATAATTGAATAAATCCTTTCATTGTTTGTTTGTTTTTTTTAAAAAGGTTTTGCTTTTCTTTTTTGTGCTATGGTTTTCGTTAATTACACATAATGATATAGGAATTGGTCTTAAGACTCTCTGATAAGAACGAACTCTTATAGAAGGCAGTGGCAAGAGAAAGCTTGGCCTTCGGGCCAGGATCAAAGTGTAGTAAGTATCTGTTCTGGCAAATACTGCAAGCAAAGACCATATGTGGGGACGACCCCACATATCAGACCTTGGTCAATGTAGGGGCAACCCTCCATACCAATTGTCACTATCCAGCTCCCATTTCCCACCTATCGAGAGTTGGTCCCCTTTTCCCTCCCCCTCCCTCTCTCTCCATATTAAAAAACGGCCTTGTGCCTAATTTGCTCAGTGGGGAAGCAAATAAATACAATATGTTCCGGCAGATACTGCAAGCAAAGACCATATGTGGGGGGAAACCCCACATATAAGACCTTGGTCAATGTAGGGGCAACCCTTCATACCAATTGTCACTATCCAGCTCCCCTATTCCCCGGGGAGCTGGTCCCCATTTCCCCTTCACTCCTCACTTTAAAAATCGGCCTTGTGCCTAATTTGCTCAGTGGGGGAGCAAATAAATACCTCAAAGTGTAGTATCTGTTCTGCAGATGCTGCACTTAAGATAATTTGTACCAGTTAATGGAGGGGAAATCCCCTATACTGGGACAATTATTATTTTTGGTAATCAGAGTGCCCCCTTTTTGACTACTTTTAGGGGAGCTGGTTTTTACCCCACATTAAAAACGGCCTTGTGCCTTATTTGCTTTGGTGGGGAAGCAAATGAGTACAATAAGTTCTTGAAGTTCCTTTCAAAACGAGGATAACATTGTCAGAGCAAAACAAATGAGTTTACTCCTTGGAATATCTCAGTTTTTGACCCTTCCGTGCATCAAGTGACGCAATGAGAATAAAAAAAAACTTTTTTATAGACAAAAGCAAATAAAAACACCCTTAAGAACCCATGCATTGATTAGCATCAAAAACAGATCACAAAGAATACCGTGATTACTTCGCAAGATTTATAATACTTGAATCAGAAAGGGACTCGCCTCTAACCAATATGTCATTCGGTTTAATTCAAAAAGTGATACCTGCGAATATCACTACCGAAAATCTCAACAAACTAATAGAAATGGCAATATTCGATGAGAAAACCACCATCTCTCGGTTATTTTTACTTTCAATCATTTCCTGTCACACCATTAAAAAAAAACTATAAAATCTACAAAGCTTCTTGTATTTTTTTACACTAACAACCTTTTCTACTCATTCGCACATACAAACACCAGAGGGCATTTTAAACTTAATTATCTCTCTTTTCACCAAGGTAAGTGGCGCTGAGATCGTGATTATAAAAAGGGATACACAAAGAGACTTTTTTCTCTTTTCCCTTCCTTGCTTCAAAAAACACATATGTGTAATACGCACATAAAATTCAAGATATGCGAGACATTATCCGCACACAATCTTTTCAAACTTTCTAGGGATTATGTACGCATTTTTATTAACACCTTCTAAATCCAGTTTACGGCAAATAAAAAAATAATTTTAATTTACTGAGTCACCAATTAACAATGTGGTAACTGATAAGGAGATGGATAGATTATCAAGTCAATGATGATGAATCTTATGGGAGGATTGAAAATGAAGAATGGATGAGTAAAATTTGATGACTAATGAGGGTAGGCAGCAGCTGTTTCATGGTGACATGTCCCGTAGTTATAGCAGTCAAAGAAATAGTTCCATTAGTGTGTCAAGTTTGTTTACCTTTTTTTCTCTTCTTTTTCTTTGTAACAGCCACCATCATAATCATGATGTGTGTAGATTCTTTTGTTTATTCTCAGCAATTTCAAAGAACAACAACACCATTATTTGCTCCGGGGTTCTTTGTAAGTTTCTTTTTTTTTTTTTTTTACAGCATTCATTAGTATTACATTTAGTAGTTATTAGTATTATAGCAAGTTCCTCTGGACAATTGCATAATATTAGCTTTCTTTTCTTGTTCCGCATATAGAAATGCAGGACTCCGAAAACACGTTTTTTTTTATTATTTTGTTTTGTTTTCAAGGACAGAAGATAAAAATAGAAAATAGCTTGTTTCTCATATCTTACTCGAGATTTCCTATACATGACGTCACTTCCCTTGAACACGTTACCTTAATTTCTAGTAGAAATTTCTTTATTTTTGATATCTAATTTTAATGTTAAAATTTCCTGTACTTTCTTACTAATGCATCAACATGCCATATTTCTTTGCCTTTTTCTCCTTCTCCCTTCCCCCCCCCATCTCTCTCTCTCTCTCTCCCTCTCTTTCTGTATCTCTCCTCTCTATTTCTATCATTAATCTTAAATCCAGATAATAAAAATATATACTACATCCATATAAAATATATAAGTATATCCTAGGATGGAGTACTGTTGCCACATCTGGGCAGGAGCTGCTAGAAGCACCTTATCCTGTCTTGACAGAGTTCAAAATATACTTTGTAGCCTAGTAGGGGATGCTCTTTTCTCTTCCCTGCTGCCATTTTCCCACAGAGGAAACGTTGCAAGCCTGTCTCTGCTTTATCATTATTTTCATGGCAAGTGCTCGTCTGAGCTCCAATCTATGGCCCCCTCTTCCCTTGCAAAACCTTCACAAAAGACACTCGTCTAGCTGAAACCACTATCAATAATTTCCCACACTCTTTATCTGTGCCTAAACCTAAACACAGATTCCACGAACAAAGCTTCTTTCTTAGAACTGCACACCTGTGGAACTCTGTTGTGCTTGCCTGCTTTCCAGCTAACTAAAATTTGGTCATCTTCAAGTCTAATGTAAACAAGTTCTTGGTGAGCCGTTCCCTTAAGTAATCCAATTTACTAAATTTACACTACTAACGATTACTACGATATTGCCCCATTGACTTCTGTACACTCATTAACTCCTATCCTCGAGTGGCCTCCAGGTCTTGATAAGTGGTGACTCCTTTGTAAAAAAAAAAAAAAAAAAAATTGTAAACAATATCTAAGCCTTTTGTTGTTTATATAACCAAGTTCCTTTGCATATATTGTTTTTTTTCTATTTTACTTTTTTTTTTGTTTTTGTAGACCTGACCAAAATCTCAACATTTTGACTGATTACATCCAACAACTTTATATCGGCAAAGAAATCCCTATTCACTGCGTTGCTTATGACTGCAGTAACCATCAAACTAATGTAAGTAATAAAATATGTATCTATTATTGGGGATTCAGCAGAGAAGCCAACAAACGAAAAAAAAGGGGGTCAAAAATTCAATTCTCTATCTCTACTATTATATAAAAGGAACTTTGTGTGTCTATGAGTTCGTTCCCTATGGACTCGAAAACATCTGGACCGACTTTTATGAAATTTCACACGAAGGTACTTTATGTGCCTGGCAGTGTTCTTAGATAGGTTTTGTGTCGAAATTCCTCCAATAACTATCGATAATCAAAATAATCCAATGAAAGAAGGAACAGGCGGTTTTGACTAAAGTAAAGTACAGTTTAACATCAGAAGTGCATTTGAAAAGTTTTATTATCACACAAACCGAAAGGCCCGACATATAAAATCAACCGTAGGTTCTTAGATATGACAGGGGCGCGTTCGAAATGAATGTCTCTGTTTAAAGCATAATTTCACAATAATATTTGACTTAGTTATTATCACCGCACAACTAGTAATGCCAGCCATATAAAATCAACAGTAGATTCTTTGATATGAAAGGGGCACATTCGAAAAGAATGTTTCTGTTTAGAGCACAATTGGAGTATAATACTTGACTTTTGCATTTTAAACTTTAATGCAAGCCATTATATATAAAAAAAAAATTTATAAAATTAACAGAAGGTTCTCTACAGTGCAATGTGGACTACAATATATTGTGAACTTAGTCACTGCGAGGCATGTGAAGCTTTCTCCAGGTGCATTGTGAGGGGTCCCCAGATTAGAGCAGGCAATCAATCGATTTAATTGAAAAATGGGCTATTTCATCGATTTCGATGACAATAAAAAATATGGGAGTGTGAAACATTCGTTGATCATCATTTAATCTCGGGAAACGTCGTGGCAACCTGCTAGTTTCCGATAAATAAATGTTGCCATAACCAATAAAACCTACTTTTGTATCTGCCTGGCGCATTTTTTGTGTGTTTTAAAGTAGTTTTAAGTGCTCTTTTTCGTTCTAAAATATTCAGTTTTTACGAGCAGTTGAACAAACAATATGGCGGCACGTTTGTTTCCCATGAAGACTCTAGGCCGCCATTTTATTTGCAAAACAGCTCGTAAAAAAACGAATATTTGAGATCAAAAAAGAACATTTTAAAGTACATAAAAGCACAAACAAAATGAGTCAGGTAAGGTAGGTACAAAAGAAAATTTCATTAGCTATGGTATTATTTATTTATTGTATATATATATATATATATATATATATATATATATATATATATATATATATATATATATATTCCACAGTCGCGTGTTGGTTTCTCTGTCAAATCTATTATTTATCTAGTTTTTTTTTTCTTTTCTTTTCAACTGAAATGAAAGAAGAATTCTTATCTAATAAGTTTTAAGCAAAGGATGTACAGAGGTTGAAAAAAAATAATCGAAAATAATCGAAAATACAGAGTGGGACAAAAAATTAGTCGCCCGAAAGAAAACAACACTGTAGCTTTATTTCAAAACTTTAGTTCAAAAAATCAATTCAGGTAACTTGATTATGTAGTAGAGCTGACATCTATTCAATGTAGCTGCCTTCAGTTTTAATCACCATCTCAATACGGGTCCGGAACTGGGAGCATACCTTTTTCCACAAGCATCGACAGGAGCTTGGCAAATACTCGGCTATCAGGCTGGCTTTGGTGTTGTGAGAGGTCATGTTGGTGATGTTCTCGACGTATGACCAAATGAAGTAGTTCAGGTCAAGGGAGGAAGGGGGCCAGTGAGAGAAAGGTACAAAGTGGTAACACTTTTTCTGAAGCCAAGCCTGGGTCTCTTTGGACTTGTGGGCCGTTGCCTAGTTCTCTTACAACACCCAGGGTCTACCATCAGCCACCTGATTGCACTAGAGTATCACGACACTCTTCAGCACATCTAGGTCCACTTTTGTGTTGACTTTCAAGTCGATTTCGAAGATGTGAGATGACATGATATGGCCCTCACTTGAAACCACACCAAAGACCATAACTGTAGCTAGAAACTTTGTTTTCATCACCCTGGGTACGTCCTTGTTATTCGTGGCAATCCAGTGATGAATTTTGAGGGTGGTGGCAATGGTCTTGTTGTCATAACTTGGATCGGTAGGGAGCGTGAATTGTACAGCGGCGAATCTTTGATCTCACTCGTTTGACATTGTGTCACTTTCAGACATAATAAAAGGCTCCTATCGCTCTTGGGATTTGTACACTACTGGCCAACTAGTAGATGGTCTGCAACAAAAAAGAAAACGGTTTTCTTCAAACGGAAATGGAATCATGTCGTTTTTCTAGTGTGACAATTTTATCGTTCTTTGCTGTAGTTTTTTCTTATCACACTTCTCCCATTAAGCTCTGTTATAATTTGGGGTACCGTAGTTTTGTCCCCTTTCTTTACAATTCTTACAATTACGATTTCTTTCAAAGAGAGCCTTGGCTTTCTTCCAGAATTTTGTTTAGGCTGTCATCACCTTTGAGAAAGTCTCTCTCAATATGGCCAGAACTGCAGCCACTTCTATTACAGTACAGTGACATTTGTCATACGGGCACCAACAATCTGCCCTCTTTGGAAAGCTGATAGATCGATCATTTTATTTATTTATTTATTTATTTATTTATTTATTTTTCTTAATATGCACTATTTGAAATAAATAAAAAAAAATAAATGTAACCAATTAATTCAGGACAACAATAACCATTAATAAAAAGTGAAACCAACATTTTGGTAATTTTTTTTTTTTTTTTTTCAATTTTTATAGGTGATTTAAAATTGATGTTCAATTCATAAGATGTTTCCATTATTCTGTCCAACTCCTGTATAATAGAAAACCCGGGATGTAGCATATAAAACTTTATTCAGCTTAGTCATAAGCCAATACAACAATTTAGGGCAATCATTACTGAGATGAATTATTTTAAAGGAAATATTATTGGGAAATTAGTGAAAAATGAAATAATTTCGTCTGCTCCATCTTTTTTTTTCTTTTTTTTTTTTTTACATGGGATTCACCACTTATCAAGGCCCGAAGGCCACTCAGGGATAAGGGTTATTGCGTGTACAGTAATCAATGAGATAGTATTGTCATTGTAACCTATTTGTGTTAAAAATATAATCTATTTATATCTATCTATCTATCTCTCTATCTATCTATATATATATATATATATATATATATATATAAAAGTGAACGTGTCTGTGTGTCTGTCTCTGTGTACATTTCCCTACGCAATAACTCTGTCAATGTTTAGTCTACAGACTCGGAATTTGATATACAGGTTACTGAGATTTGGGAAAATCTATGTGATCGGTTTTCGCCCAGAAATGTGGCTGTTAAGGGGTCAAAGTTGAACGATTTGACCTTTGAGAACTCTATCAAACTCCTCCGACAAATTTGGGTCCAAACACTTGAAATTTTAGATATAGGTTCTTTGGACATGGGTCTAACTTAATAACTTGATTCGAGCCCAAAACAATAAATTTTAAGGGGTCATAATAGGGGTCAAAGTTAAAAAATTTACCGGTTTTTTTTTTTGTTTTTTTTTTTGTTGTTTTATTTTTGCTCAGCATACACCTCCAAACACCCGGGCAACGCCGGGCACCCATACTAGTATATATATAAAAGTCAAAATCTGCGTGTGTATGTAAGGACACTTCTCAACCTATATACTCAGCGAAATTTTGATCTGCAGACTTGAAATTTGGTATATAGGATATTCAGACATGTGGAAAACTTTTTAATCGTTTTTTATCCAGAAAAGGAGCTGCTAAGGAGTAAAAATTAGCAAATTGGTACATGGAAGTCATCAGATTTTTATCTGTTTGTCAACTGCTCCACGACAGTCGGGAAACATAACAGCCTTTTTGTTAAGAATAAGAGTTTTTTTTAAAACACTTCATAAATGTCATGTTGAACTGGTGTAATGGTTATCATACTTGCCTTAATGTCTTCACGTTTTGGTTTCGATCTCAGCTCGAGTATTTTTTTTTTTTTTACTTACAAGAAATGAACTGTTTAGAAAAAAACATAATACTCACATGCACATGTCTCAGTTTCCGTATTAATTAAAATATAATATTTATGCATGTTTTGGCAACATCAGGCAGCCTGTTAGTATATCTATAAACATGTGAATGTATGTGTGTGTGATGACTACTCTCAACCTATATACTCAATGAATTTTTGATATACAGACTTGAAATTTAGTATATAGGGTATTCAGATATGTGAAAAACTTTTAAATCAGTTTTCATTCAGAAAAAAAGGCTGCTAAAGGGGTCAATATTGAAGAATTGGTAATTGGGGTTAGCATATTTTTATCTGTTTATCAACTGTTTCACATGTGTGGTCGTGAAACATGACAACTTCCTTATGTTAAAAATAAGTATGTTTGAAAACACTTTTTAAAGAGTGTATCAAGCTGGTCTAATGGTTATCGTACTTGACTCAATGTGTTTAGGGTTTAATTTCGATCTTAACTTGAGTATTTTTTTACTTACAAGAAGTGAACTGCTTAGAAAAAAACAATACTCGCATGCACATGTCTCAGTTGCTTTCCTTTTTTTCTTCTTCTTATGTTTGATACCAGGCAACGCCAGGTACATCTGCTAGTATTTCATATTTCAAAGAAGTTTTAAGCCCATTTACTTTACCATAAATAGTGAATTGAGTTAAATAATCTGCAGTAACCATTTTGAAGTGAGTACATAAGGGTTATTCCAGCCCAATTCATCCAGCCCCGACACACCCCCTCTTGGATTTTTTTCATATTTACACCATACAAACTTTGGGTTAAAACTAAGAGAAATCTGCAATTTCAGCCCAGTTGGATTTCAGGAACATATTTTTTTTCACAGTTGGTTTCGGCCTGGAAATCAAAAATTGCTATCTCATGACGTAGAATTTTCGACCCCCGGCGTTTTACAAAATTTGCATTTTTGTTGCAAAAAATAAAGCTCTGGAGCTAAATATTCACACACATATGGTTTTGAGGGCAAGGAATCCAAAAATCATGGTTAGAAAGATGGCAAATGAGAGGAAGTACCTTATTTTTACCATTTTAGGTGGTGCCGCAGCACTTTTTTAGAGCTTGTTTGGGGCGATATTTTATTGAGAAAAAAACATAACTGTGGTGCTTTGCCAGACTTCTCCTTTGGATTTTTAAAGTGACAATGGGTTGGAAATTACAAAACTCAAATAAAACCTTTCGGCATATTTGACATTTCCAGACACTAAAGCCTCAAAATTGGCATTTTTATAAAAATTTAAGGATTTTTTGGTGAATTTGGCAACAATCTAATCTTAAGTTATGATCAATATCTAGAGCTGAAAAAAGACTTGGATCGACCCATTATAGCCCATTTTCATAATATAATGTCAAATTACATCATATAAAAGGATATGGACCCCTACTTCACAGTCAAAATGGACAAAAAATACCCATACCCTCAGATTTGGCTGTAATTTGCTGTGCAGATAGACAATATAGAAACTAAGAAATCCTGAAAATTTGAGCATCTAATTCCAAGCGGTTTCCGATTTAGAGCATTTTTTGTTTTCGTTTTTGCTGCATAATGTGGCGCCCGGGATAAATTTTGTGATGTCATTTCTTTGAATATTTTCTGATTGAAAGATCCTATGGCTCTGAAAATTTGCACAGGTAAGTATTTTGACCCAAGGAATCCAAAAATGGCATCAGATTTGCTAAAAAGTGAATCCTTATAGAGATATTAAGGGTTTTGGGATTTTTTACCCACATGCCCCAAAATCCAATAAAAAAGGGTGTGGCTGATATGGTAATGCATTTTTTTTTTCATATATTTTTTCTAGACACAATAAATTACCGCTGGACCAAAAATGTTAAAAAGTTCTTGTTCCGTTCACTCACAGTTTCTGTTGAAAGTCAGGTCTATTTTCGATGATAATGAAAAATATTCCCTTCCCTATTAGATGTAATAATTAATTTAGACATTTGCTAAACTGACATCATACCTTAATTTTGGAATAAATTTGCAAGTAAGCCAGATACTAAAAAGTTCTGATAACAATTTCAACAATTTCACAGGCCTACAGTCTTCAAAATTAATTGATAAGGGTTGAAAACACCAAGTTATGATAAAAGTATGCTATTTTTTTAATAAGAAACTAGTAATAGGATGGTAAAAATCTTAAACTTTTAGTACTATCTCAATCCAACAATTTTTATTAGAAAACTTCTTCAGAAACATTTTAACCCTCAAAATACCACAGTATTTTGATCCAACTTTTAAAACTTTCGTCTATATCTTTCTGAAAATGCGATTTTTTGCTCAGATCTTCCAGCTTCCTGAATATTTTTAACCTATCATATAGTGTCAAAAAATCATAAATTTACAAAATAATTTTTTTCAGGGATGTCCTTGAGAGTAACCCCTATAAAATTCTTAAGAAATTCCAAAATAATAAAAGTGACCTGATCTAAATGAAATGATCTAAATTATTAGCCTAATTTCCAATTTCAAAAACGATTCTGAAAAAAAAATGTTAAACTTTTCCATAGCTGGTACTAAAAGATAAAATTAGGAATATTTATTTTTAAGCTACCAGTACAAATAAAACCTAATAACAGATATATGATGTGGATTTATTTTAGCTGTGTAGGAAAAAACAACAACCATAAAACATGACCTTTTGATTTCTATCCAGTCCTTCAGCATTGACAAATCTAACAAGAAGGTGCTAAAAGGTCTTAACTTTGGTTTTTAAGCTGCTGGCTATTTATTGGTTGAGGCTGCTCCCTGTTTACTGGTTTGTAAAACCAAATTCTCAATATATAACAGGGGGATGGGTGAAGATAAAAAGCAATAAAAATTAATTTTACTGAAACCGTTTTGCCAGTTGAGTTTGTCTTGGAACTGACAAGACCCACAAATACAGACTAGAAGATTGAAATTTCGTCAGTCACCATAAAAATGTAAGTTATATTTTAATCTAAATGTAGAATTTAAGTAGATATTTTTTACTATATAAAACTACTATTTATATTATTATTATTATTATTATTATTATTATTAATAATTTATTTTAAAATAAGTTTTCAGTAAAATTCTCTCTCATAAACAAGAGTGGTATTCTAACATTTTATTTTAAAAGATTACACATGAACACACTGAAAAAACTTGACAAAGAAATATATCAATTCTTTTAGAATTTATTCACATGTAAATTTAATTTAAAATAAGCCCTGTATTTCTTAGTTATTTAAGTATTTTCGGATAGTTAATAAAATAAATTTGGTATGTATGCAGAATATAAGCCGTGCTGAAATAATGTTATTTAGAAATTCATTTTTTTTTTTTAAATGAGGAGGAGATGACATTTTATAACTTTTCTTCTTCCACCTAACAATTAAATAAACAAAAATGTTGTAAATTAAACTTGATCTTATCAAAAAATATCATGGTCCGCATTCTGCATGAGCACCAATAAATTTGTTATCGGAAATAAATTCTGGGCATTTTTGAGAATTATTCATTTATTTTGCAAGATGTGGCTTAAAGATTCCACTGGAATAAAAATCAAGCTACATTGCATCCATTCATCTGCTACTATAGAAATATAAGTGACCGTGAGCATATTAATTTGTAATAATATCTGGAAAAAAAATTGTTAATTGCTTTAAAAGTAAGAATGGTCATGGTATGGGAAATCAATTTTATGTTAAATTTAAATGCAAAACTCATCTCTCAATCTGCATGCTAAAATAATTATTGTTTTGGTTATGAAGGTCAGGTTATTATAATTTTTTATAAGTTTCCCATTAGTTTTTGATTTTGATGGTGATTAAAGCCTAAAGTTATTCTCCAAAACACATGTATTTTTACAAAAAAAAAAGTTATAATGAAAATGTTTACGAAAATTCTAAAACTTTGAAATTTAGCTATATTTTTGATTTTTCATATCTTTCTTCATAACTTTTTTTTCATGTGTGAAAATACATTTTTTTTTCTTTTGAAGATTATTTTAGACTTTAATCTTTCGAACACAATCAAAAACTACTCGGAGGCTTATAAAAGAAATTATGATAAGCCGGCTGTCATAACTGCACCCCATCAGTTTTTAGCGGCTAGGACGCATTTTGTTAACTTTGCCGTTTGTTTTGTCTTTCCGCGAAAGATAAGCGAACACAATAAAAATGCCAGAATTATATTCACTAAATTAACTATTAAAAACCCTGTTACATCCACATCGCATATACTTTTTATCTTTTGTTAATTTTATTAAATTTCATTATTCGTATTACCATCAGGACTTAAGGTTAGGAGGAAAGGGACGTGGTTTTACTGATTTTATGAAGTTTTATCAGTAACATTAACATGGCCAAGATTAAACAAACTTGGTAAGATGTTCTTTTTCACATCTTTTGCCTTGTCATAGAGGACAAAAGCATAAAATAAATAAATTATAAAAAAGGCACGTTTTATATTCTACGTTTGATTTAATTGACAATAAAGTTGATATTATTTTTCTTGAAAACCATTTTTTTTATAAACTTGTAAATAAACTGCATTTTCTAAAGGTTAAGAACGAATTTTCATGAAGTTTCAATTTCTGTTTTGTTTATTTTATGCAAGTAAATTAAATTTACACCTTATTTTGATGTTATTATGATCTAAAGTTTATTTTTACTAATAGTTTAAAAACAATAAATATTTATCAGTACCAGCAGTGGAAAATTAAGTTTAAAATGATATTAAAAGAATTGTTTTTGGAATCAGAAATTAGGTTAAAATTTTTCTGATTCCAATATCTCAAAAAGTTCTGATTCAGTTGAGTATTGCATATTCTGCTCATTGTGAATTATTATTTCACATCTTTCTTCCAGAGCAATAAATTAAGAATGTCTTCTGAACCAAGGAAACGAGAGGGAGGAGATACATCATTGATGACAAGTGCTCCTCAATGTTCTTTTGGATTACTAATGAAGAGTGCATGTCACCGCAATCTGAAGCCATCTTCAACACCAATAACTGCATTAGAGCATGATGTAAGAACTGTGCTCAAATTAAGAGCTGGTGTCACACTCACTGATGAAACCGTTGCTAACATTTGCAGGTATCACGAATTTCATTTGGGGCATTACTTTGAGAAAAAATATACAAAGTGCTGCAACATCTTTTTGAAGCACAAAAGAAAGGTAAAGGGTGATCGTGCTATCAAGTTAGACATGGCTGAGATGCTAAAGCAGAAGGGCTACCATGTTGTTCCTGGCTGGAAGCTTTGCCGTCACTGTGAAGTAGCTGCCAAGAAGTTAGAAGATACAAGTGAAACAGAAGGAAGTGACAACCAAGACCTTGAAAATGAGTCGCAAATTGAACAAAAGAGAGAGAAACTGAATGACAGTCTAATGATGTTTGATATATCCCCTATAAAAACCGGTAGAATGCAGAAGCACACAAAAATCAATATTGTCAGAGAGAAATTAGAAAGAAACTATGAAATGCAAGTAGAGGCAGCTGCCAAAGTCCTTAACATCTCTAGCCCTGAATTAGGAAGCCCTATTAGCAGCCAAACGAGTCAAACGGATTTAGTGGCAAAGGCAAAAGATTATGATTGTTTGTTGGATGCAATGAAGGACAAACTTGAGAATAAAGAAATGAAAACCAGTGAGAGGATCCAGTTGATGACTTTAGCTCCGGAAAGTTGGTCTCGAAAAGAGGTGTCTGAATATTTCAATGTCTCTGAATATATAGTACGTGAAGCACGGCAACTGAAAAAGGATCGAGGTATTCTTTCATTGCCACAGAAAAAGAAGGGGAGAGGTCTCTCAAAAGAGGTTATCAATTCTGTCTTGGCTTTCTATGAGGACAATGAATTTTCACGGTTAATGCCTGGAGGGAAAGATTTTGTGAGCATTGGTAATAAAGTTCATGTCCAGAAACGGCTCCTATTATGCAATCTTAAGGAGCTTTATGTAGCTTACAAAGAAAGCTATCCTGAACACAAAATAGGTCTTTCAAAGTTCTGTGAGCTCCGTCCAAAATGGTGCGTCACCGTCTTGACATCAGGTTCTCATTCAGTTTGTGTTTGCACCCACCATCAAAATACCAAATTGCTTGTTGACTGCTTTGTTTCAACTGTCAAGACTCAGCTCAGAAGGAAAGCTGAAGAATCCAGAGATGAGAGTGCTGCTAATGTACCAACTGAAAATCCCAATTTTAATATCACTTACAAAGATTTGATGGCCTTGGTAGTTTGCGACACCAATAGTCTTGAATGTATGGTCCACCGTTGTCCTAAATGCCCAGGTTTCCCTGCTCTAGAGAAGTATATCAGAGATAAATTTACTGAATTGGAAATTGACAGTGAGATGTCATATAGTCAGTGGGAGAGTGTGGATAGGACAATGCTACGGACACAGATGGCTGATGTAGATTACTTCATAGAGATATTGGTATACAATGTTGATAATCTAACGACCCATTCCTTCACAGCAAAGAGCCAAGCGCAGTATCTAAAAAAGAGAAGAGAAGAAATAACTGAGACCGAATGTATACTTCTCTTGGACTTTGCGGAAAATTATCACTACGTGGTGCAAGATGAGATCCAGGGATATCACTGGAACAAAGACCAGTGTACCATACATCCAGTGGTAATTTATTACAAAGATAACAATGGTAAACTTCAACAGATCTCATTATGCATCATTTCAGATGACCTTGAGCATGACACCTGTTTTGTGCATGAACTGCAAAGAATGGTGATGTTGTACATCAAAGAGAAATTTCCCTGGATCAAGAGTGTAGAGTACTTCAGCGATGGCTGTGCTGCCCAATATAAAAACTTCAAAGCATTTATTAACCTTTGCCATCACTCATCAGATTTTGGAATTGATGCAACTTGGGCATTTTTTGCAACTAGCCATGGCAAATCACCCTGTGATGGAATTGGTGGGGCTGTCAAACGCAAAGTTCTCCGTGCCAGCTTGCAAAGGCCAATAAAAGACCAAATACTCACTTTTCATGCTGTTGCAGACTTTTGCAGATCATCGATCACTGGTATCATGTTTCTAAAGATCGACAAAGAAGACATGGTTTCAGTTCGAGAGAAACTTCAAATGAGATATAAACTGGGAGATACTGTGCCTGGTACAAGGAGCTGTCACTATTTCAAACCAACTTCTCAGTTTATTATTCAGGGCAAGCAACTGAGTGCTGACACAACGATCTTTATCGACCATTCTTTCCTGGACATGCCTACGCCGCTAGATAAAACTCTGGAGTTGCTCAAATGCAATGACTACATTACTTGCATTTTTGATGGGTATTGGTGGTTAGCATTGATTGAGAGTGTCAACAGGGAAGAGAAAGATCTTACTTGCAAATTCCTGCATCCACATGGACCATCACATCAATTCCACTGGCCAACTAATAGGGATAGAGGCTATATTCCACTAAGCAAGGTCGTTATGAGAGTGCAGACCCCAAGTATTTCAGTGAATGGTAGAACAAGGAGGAGAAAAATAAGACTCAGAACTATTTTGACAGATTAAGTCGATAGTTGGAGTTATAACAAATGTCTGTTTTATATTTGTTTGACAGTTTTTCTTATGATAAACTAGATTATGCATCAGTCTTTTATTTTCGACTATTTTTTTGTCCATTTTGACTGTGAAGTAGGGGTCCATATCCTTTTATATGATGTAATTTGACATTATATTATGAAAATGGGCTATAATGAGCCGATCCAAGTCTTTTTTCAGCTCTAGATATTGATCATAACTTAAGATTAGATTGTTGCCAAATTCACCAAAAAATCCTTAAATTTTTATAAAAATGCCAATTTTGAGGCTTTAGTGTCTGGAAATGTCAAATATGCCGAAAGGTTTTATTTGATTTTTGTAATTTCCAACCCATTGTCACTTTAATAATCCAAAGGAGAAGTCTGGCAAAGCACCACAGTTATGTTTTTTTCTCAATAAAATATCGCCCCAAACAAGCTCTAAAAAAGTGCTGCGGCACCACCTAAAATGGTAAAAATAAGGTACTTCCTCTCATTTGCCATCTTTCTAACCATGATTTTTGGATTCCTTGCCCTCAAAACCTTATATGTGTGAATATTTAGCTCCAGAGCTTTATTTTTTGCAACAAAAATGCAAATTTTGTAAAACGCCGGGAGTCGAAAATTCTACGTCATGAGATAGCAATTTTTGATTTCCAGGCCGAAACCAACTGTGAAAAAAAATATGTTCCTGAAATCCAACTGGGCTGAAATTGCAGATTTCTCTTAGTTTTAACCCAAAGTTTGTATGGTGTAAATATGAAAAAAATCCAAGAGGGGGTGTGTCGGGGCTGGATGAATTGGGCTGGAATAACCCATAATCGGAGTGGAATCGAGTAAAAGTCGGAGCCAAGTATAATATTTTTAATGCAAATAGGTCAAAAATGAATAGGCAAAGCAAAATAAATTGTTTTCATTGAATTTCCCAAATAGTTTACGTCGGTAATACAGGGTGGCCTACTTAAAAGTAACCCGATCTATCTCATCTTTCTCTTAACGACCAACTGACACCACAAGACAAAATGCAATTCTTTTTCCAACAAGATGGCGCTACATGCCACACGTCTCACAAGTCACTGACAGGAGTCCATGACATGTGATTTTTATCTTTGGGGGACTTTTAAACAAAAAAGTTTATGCAAATAATCCTCACAATCTAGAACAACTAAAGGAGAACATTATCAACGCTATCAGGAGAATCACCAGAGAAGATCTACCGGCAGTATCTGCAAACGTTGTTAAACATGCCCAGAAATGCATAGATGTCAACGGGGAGCATTTCCAGCATCTTTTATAACACCACAGGTAATTTAAACAATAAAAGAATGTTTCTTCTCTCTACTACATTTTCTGGGCTACTTTTAAGTGGGCCACCCTGTAGTAATGCTTACTAAAAAAAAACTAATAATACTTCATTCGTATTGTATGAATTAGGTGATTCTATTGTCGCCATGAGTTTCCCTGATATCATTTTAGTTAGAATCATTTCTAGAAAGACATCAGGTACTCACAAGATGGACCACGTGAAGTTTGCCAACATCCTAACTAAAAATGTTTCTGTGGAATGAGCTGAATTCGAACTTGATTCACTCAGGTTATCAGTCCGTGTCATTTACCAAATTCTCAATAAATCTATATATTAATACGATAGCATGTGTGTTATTTTCTGTGCCACGCTTACATCCGGGTCGTTTAATTGTTATGTACTTCCATTTCTTGTCATAAATTATTTTATCAAGAATTCTTCATAATTTTTGGTTTCAGTTTCGATTATAGCTGATGGCACTTAAGTTATCTATTTTTCATAAATAATTTTATCAAGAATTCTTCATAAGTTTTGGTTTCGGTTTCGATTATGGCTGAAGGAACTCAAGTTATATATATATATATATATATATATATATATATATATATATATATAGTCTTTGAAGTTTTTAACATTTGAAACTATACAAAAAATTACTTTTTATCATTCGTTAAAAAACCATCTAGTCAGTAAGTTATTTAATCACCTGCAATCACTGCATCAACTCTCTCGAATTTACTATAATACCAATTTTTTTTAATTTTTCAAGGGATCATCAGTTGTTTACCATGAAACACTGTTTCGGGGATTTAAAAACAAAACAGTATATTACTTCATGGCTCCCCAGCAGTGTTGATCAAACACCACCACCCTTAATCTTAGGAAGAAGACATGTTACAAAATTTTTTTTTTTTTTTCAATTTCCTATTCTTAATTGCAATTACTAACCTTTTCATAGTATAAAAATGAATTTCTTACCTGTGCGATTCATCAATTTCCACATTTAAAATGGATACATTTTTTTTAATTTATCAATCTTGTATTTATAAGCTTTGGATTAATCCATTTAACTACTTATCACCCCCACTATAATTAGTAGTTTGTATATTTACATTCTTATTTATTTAAAATTAGATATATAAAGGTTAAAAACATTTTATTTTTACATATATACATTTTTTTTTTAATATAAATCTATTATATGTAATTATAAATACATTTTATACATTGCTAATATAGTTTTGGATTTCCTTTATTAATATAGTCTGGTTTATCTTAAACGATTCAAAAGCATCAGGATAACGAACAAATGCTTTATTTAACTGTTTAAATATTTTATTTTTATCCCCACCTTGTTTTATCATCCTTATTACTAAGCTAGAAACTGGTGGTATAAAATCTGTAAATTTTAGAGTAACGCGAGCTATTCTCAAAAACTCTGCCATAATGGTTCCATAAAACACAAAAACAGGGCAGGTGCTATCCTTATGGGGCATACGTACTATTTTAAAGGGGAATGCGTTTCTTTTATCAAATATTTTATAAAGAAAAATCCCATCCTCAATTTTTATATCTAAATCCAGGAATGTAGCCTGTTGTCCTCTATGTTCACAATTCAATTTTAGTTCGTTTGGATATATAAGATGTTTATTTTTTTCGAATTCATCATTATCGTTTATGCATATAAGGTCATCTATAAATCTCCTACACCCATGAAAGTTATATGTTTTAGATATATCTGTTTTAAATAATGATGACATATATATATATATATATATATATATATATATATATATATATATATATATATATATATATATATATATACTCGAGTCTATGTAAATACAAATTTGCCCAAAATGGTGCAGGATCCAATCCCATTGGGATACCTATCGTTTGGATTTTTATGCATTTTAGGTATCCAATACATACATGGAAGATTTTTGTGTTTGTCTTCTAACTTTAATCCTACTTTTTCATTTATAATACTATTATTCAAAATAATGCTATCTAAATTACTATTACTTACTTTATAAGTATCCGAATTGTTTCCTATAAGTCCTACTTCTATCAATAAACGTTGTATATAATATTTTTTACATATAAAAGCTATATTGTTTGCCGCTTTATCAATCGGAACTATTACAAACTTTTCTTGAAGTATTTTAAGTTCCTCCCGGATTTCTGAATTTTTTAAAAGAGGATTGGTTTTTCTAGGGTGTTTAAATTGTTTTATATGCTTAACCTTTTTATTTACGCATTCAAGTATACTATTTTTCCATGCATCAAACGTAGACTGTGCTAATTTATATTTCTTTACCATAGACATAATAAAACCTTCTAGTGCTTTAGTTACTTCTTTAACGTATTTAGTGTAATTTAGGCATTTAGGTTCTCTATGATTTGGACCCTTACTAAGTAGTTTTCTTAATTTAGGATTATTTACTATATGTAAATCTCCTGTAATTACATGTTTTATCTCATTATTACAGAACGGAGAGGAATTACATTCACATTCTGGAATATTTATATTATTTTCTTTTATATTTATATGTTCTACTGTTTTCTTATAATTAAAAATCTTATTGCGTATTGTTGGCCCTAGTTTATATGTAACTATTGGTTTTTGATCTATTTTCTGGAACTCATTTGGTAGTAATTGTATAGTTTTTTGTTTATTAAATATTTTAGGCAAATTTACATCATCAAACCCTTTATTTTCATATAAAACTACACAAACATTTTCAAGTTTCTTTTTTATATCGTTTACTGGTGGCTTATATAATTTAGTGTCAATTATATCTAGAATGTATTCATACCATTAAATGAAATAGTCCTTCTTATATATCATATCCGGTTGTAATAATATTTTAGATGCTATTTCCTTCAAAACTTGTTTTTTTGTTTGATTAAGCAACTTTCTTATATAATTGAACGACTCATAAATTTTATTAATAATGATATCTTTAATTTTACTAAAAAAATCCTCGCATGAAATAGCTGATTTTCTATTATTTCTATTAACATGAGTTCTATCTCTAATACCGTAGCGAGGCAAAGCTGGATATAATCTACCTATAATTTCAGAATCTTGTAGGTTATTTTTTTTTTACTTTAATATTCAAACCATATGGGTAAATTACTCGCATTTTTTTAATTATATCGTCTTCCTTATCCTGACGCATCCTTAGGATATCGTTATCTACATTACCAAGACTATTATATCCATTACATTTAAATTTTTCAATTATTTGTACGGAAAAAGACGACTGACTACAGGTTTCTTTAAAATGTTTAACAACATGAATACATCCCTTAGTGCTAGTCCTATGCAAATTCATGCGTTTATTTAGAGGCATTCCAGTTTCTCCTACGTATTGTAAATTACAGTTTTTACAGGACAACAGGTAGACCAAATTTTGGGACCTACATGACAAATCTTCTTTAGAATGATTTACAACATAATAAATTTTATTAGTCACATTTGACTTATATTCTTTATATATATATATATATATATATATATATATATATATATATATATATATATATATATATATATATATTTCATAAGTTTTTATTTCGGTTTTGATTCAAGCTAATGCACCCAAATTACATGGATATATACTTTTTTATTTTTGAAATCACAACTTTATAACATATAAAAATCGATAGAACATTAACTTTATAATGATATATACGAAATTTGCAAGAATTAAAATATCATATTTAAGCGTACTTTACGACCGAGCTTTGCCGGGCGTTTGTACTAGTTTAGATAAAAACCTTTGCAGTTTTAACAAAACAGCTACAATGACATCAAAGCGTCTCCATTTACACTGAACATCTACAGAATGCCAACATCAATATATTACATATGAATGAGTCCCCTGTGGAATTTCCACAGGTCCCGCTAGTGATAATTAATTTCAAATGAGTTAGTCTTTTTTTTTTCTTTTTTTTTTTTCCAGTCTGAAGCAATATAAAAATTTTGTGTATTTTTTTTTTTTTTTAATCTCTGTTTCAGATCTTTCTGAAGAATCTGTCTGAAATGACTTCTGGTCGATATCATTGCTATGCTTCCACCTGTGAGGTAAGTTTCCATTGATTATTGATTTTTGCTCGTTATCTGCAACCAATCAGAATCTTCGATGATTTTTCTTTCTTGCTGTCTCCATCTTTTTTTTTTTTTTTTGACCACAAATGAAATTATGTTGCTCGTCTTTTGTTACCTTGTATCATTCCTTCCACATGAATCAATGAAAATCACACTTTACATTCTCAATAGAAAAAGTAACTCTATTCACTGGAGAGCTACATTCATCTCTCAATTTCATAGTTTTATTCTTTTTTATTTTTACTTTTTTAATCCCATGAAACGAGGCTTCATAATTTGTGCATTCATTCTTTTTGAAGACTATTATCCTCATCTTCTGGTGATTCTCCTGATAGCATTGGTAATGTTCTCCTTTAGTTGGTCTAAATTATAAGGCTTATTTGCAGTTTTGTTTTAAAGTCCCCCAAAAATAAAAATCACATGCTGACAAGTCCGGGGAACGTGGTGGCCATAAATAACCTTTTGCTTATCGGTCTCTCTTCTGTCATGAACTCGTGTCAGTGATCTTTATATACGGCATAATCAGGTTGACACACCGGTTCTCGTCAGATTACTGAAGTTAAGCAACGTTGAGCCTGGTTAGTACCAGATGGGTGACTATTTGGGAATTCTAGGCACTGTATGTGCTCTCCGCTTATCTCAGAATTTGTTTCCAGTCGTCCTGTATATACACTTCACTTGCCACTGGTATTTAACAATGTCGACTCAGGAGAGGTGTGGTTGGAGATTGCACGTCTCCTGCCACAAAAAATTTAATGTGCAGGCACCCCTTTGTGGGTATCCATAGTCTATCAAAGACTGGAGGAGCCCTTTTATCCTTATCTTCATAGTTCTTGTTGTTTCACCACGTTTCAGCCAACTCATCCTTTGGTCTTCGTCAGGTGATTAACTGTGACGGGATAGGTATGCGGAATCCTGTAACTTATCCCCAGTAATTACTGTCTTCCATAGTTGTTAATCACCTAAAGAAGGTAAGAGGATGAGCTTGCCGAAACATGGTGAAACAACAACAACTATGAAGATATGATAACAGTCCACAAAAAGAATGAATCACATAGTTTTGTTGTTGCGTTTTATCTGTTTGGTTGTTTTGTTTCATGGCATATCAACCATTTTCATTGAGCTATACCCTCAAGCATTGAACCGTCTAGATTTGCATTTTGTGGGTGCTGGCAACGGTCCTGTTGTCATAACTTGGATCGGTGGAGATCATGAGTTGTACACCGGCACATCTCTGATCTCGTTCATTAGACATTGTGTTACTTTCAGACATGATAGAAGGCTCCTATCGATCTTGGGATTTGTACACAACTGGCCAACTAGTAGATGGTCTGCAACAAAAAAGAAAACCAGTTTTTATCAAACGGAAATGGAATCATGTTGTTTTTCTAGTGCGACAATTTTATCATTCCACCCTGTAGATGAAATTTCAGAAAAAGTAATTATCACTTCTTACACTGATGATTGCGTAGGCATGAAACACTTAGCTTATAAGTATTCAAAGTCACTTCAATGTAAAGGTTAATTCCTGGTGGCCAAGAGGAAAAACACTAGCCTGTAAAGCCAAGACTGGATTTAAATCTCACGACTAGCAGTAATTATCACTTCCTGCACTGATGATCGCATAAGCATGAAACACTAGCATCTGAAGGTATAAAAATTATTAATACTTATTAAAAATATATATATATAAACACACACATATGTGTGTGCGCATGTAAAGAAAATTTTTGTTCAATAATTATACTTTACATTGCAGCACAAGATTATAAACTATTATTTCCTTATAAAGACTGAAATGTTTCAGATCCTTATGGTATAAATAAATACTGCAGGCAAAATTGAGCTCAATAGGTAATCCTTAAAGTCAAATATAGCTCACATATTATAACTCAGTAGAATACAAAATGTATGCCATTTTTAGCATGTTCTAATGATTATGCAGCAAAAAATGCAACGTTAACAAACTTGGCCTTCGGGTCAAGATCAAAGTGTAGTATCTGTTCCGGCAGATACTGCAAGCAAAGACCCTATGTGGGGGCGACCCCACATATAAGACCTTGGTCAATGTAGGGGCAACCCTTCATACCAATTGTCACTATCCAGCTCCCCTACTCCCCAGGGAGCTGGTCCCCATTTCCCCTTCACTCCTCACATTAAAAATCGGCCTTGTGCCTAATTTGCTCGGTGGGGGAGCAAATAAATACTATCTGTTCCGGCAGATACTGCAAGCAAAGACCATATTTGGGGGAAACCCCACATTTAAGACCTCGGTCAATGTAGGGGCAACCCTTCATACCAATTGTCACTATCTAGCTCCCCTACTCCCCGGGGAGTTGGTCCCCATTTCCCCTTCACTCCTCACATTAAAAATCGGCCTTGTGCCTAATTTGCTCGGTGGGAGAGCAAATAAATACCTGGCCTTCAGGTCAAGATCAAAGTGTAGTATCTGTTCTTGTTCTCCGTGTCAGTAGAGGAGAAATCCTTCACGACTGAGACAATTTTTATTTTTATTCCTTTTCTCCACATTAAAAAAACGACCCTGGTGTCTAACTCTGTCCCGTTGGGAGACATGGTAAATAGGAACAATATTTGTCCTTGTGTGCATATGTTTCCGAAATTTCAACTTTATTATCGCATCTTAACGTCAGAGTTACAAGTTGACAATTTATTTATATCTTGGGGAGCAGTAGGATTTCATCTTTTATTTATTTTTTAGTGTTTTATAATCTCCTTGGGATGCAAGTAACATTATTAAACTAAACTTTTATTTAAATTCCAACTTCTTTTCTTTTATGGTACCGGAAATGAAACGGCATTCAGAAGCTTGAAATATCCATGTCTATATCAAGTCCTCGATCTTCGTATCACTGACGACATCCTCACAATCCATTCGAGCTGCCGAATCTCCAGGCTTGAGGAGGTCCTTCTAACAAGGAGAATCCAGTAATTTCTCCAACTGACCTGATTCACAAATCAATAGTCTCGATCCCATTACAAACTTGAATTGAAAACCATGTTTAATTTCAGAAGAGTTTTTGATGGGTAACTCCCTTCCTGCTGACTGTTTTCCTCCTACCTATAACCTTGGCCACTAGGCATTTACTGTTTTTGTGATAATCATTTTGTCGTTCTTGTTATCTCCTTACAGCAAGTGGCTTCATGCATTGTCTAAAGCAATTTCTATAAAAAAAACCCAGACATTTTAGCATATTAAAAACAGGCAAAAGTTATGTACTGTTGATTTAAAATAAGCGCTTTATGGCAAATTGCTGGATGATTATGGCTAAATTTTTTGCATAGTAATCCATATTAATTCTTATTTATGCCTAACTGTGCACCAGACGGATTCCATAATACTTAGTTCGCTGCACCCTATCATAACAAAGGTCTATACGAAATTTCAGCCAGATCGCCTCTGTAGTTTCCAAGAAAAAGTGGATAAACAGATAGACTAAGAGAAACATAATATAGAAATTTACTTGGAACCAGATTAACTAAATTTGAATGACTGCTGTCACAGACCGAGACAAGTTGGTTGGTTGTTTTTGTTTTATGGCATATCAACCCTTTTTCGGTTATTTAATGCCGAATCCAGTGATTTTGAAGAAAAACATTTTAATAGAATATATATATTTTTTTTTTTTTTTGTTTTTTTCAAGTCAGTTTCTATTTAACCTATAGTTGGGACTCTAACAGGTACTACCACTCCGCGTCAGAGTGGACCTGGGAGCAATGGCAATTAAAGGCTCCACACTCCCCAAAGCCCACAACCTGGGGCCTTACTATCGGATATAGTTTAAGGTCATATCTAGGACACTGAGACGTGCAGATATTTTTAGCAATTCTTTTTTAATTTTATATGGTTAGTTTTTGTTTTTTTTAATTAATCGTATTTATTTTAATGTATCTGTTTTTTGCAGGTGACACTGCAAACATCAAAGGACTAATTAACAATAGAAACAAAAGAATAAAAATCATTTGTTCTAAAATACCATAGACACATTGAAAAAAAGTCTGTTTTTATTAAATTTACTTTTTTATTGCAAAACAGAATCTGCAACATGTGTGACTTTTGTAGCTAAAATTTTGCTAAACAAATAGCTGAAGTACCCAGCCTTTGTTAGTCCATCTCTGCTCTATCGTTGCTTTCATTGCAGGTGCTCGACTGAGCTTCCATCCATAGTTTACCCCTGTAAAACGTTTGTAAGAAATACATGTTTAGCTAAAACAACCGTCAACAGTTTCCCTTACTCTTTGTCTGTGCCTAAAACTAAGCGTAAATTCCATGAGCAGACTTTCTTTCCTACAACTGTCCGGCTGTGGAACAAGCTACCATTGAGCTACTTCCTGACTGACTATAACTTGGTCATTTTCAAGTCCTATGTAAATAAATTTTTTTTGACCCGTCCTCTTAAATAACTAAACCCTACCCAAGTTCCACCATTACTGATAATCATTGAGTTGCTTCACCAACTTCCTAACACTTAACACTTATCCTTGAGTGGCATCCTGGCCTTGATAAGTGGTGGATTTGTAGTAAAAAAAGAAGTAAAAGAAAAAAATTATCTCATTTTTATTTTATTTTTTACTGAGACTAGCTTCTACATGGCACAATCACATTGACACACCGGTTCTCACCAACTACTTAACACTTAATCCTTATTCTTGAGTGGCCTCTCAGCCTTGATAAGGGGTGACTTTGAAGTAAAAAATAAGATCTATAGAATTAAATATTATATAAAATAAATACCCATCTCACAAAAAATAACTTAATGTCTCTTTTTTCTTTAGCAAAGGGGGACACACGATTCCACTAGTGCAATGTTCCTACAAGTGTAATAATATTGAACAAGGGAAGAGGGTACACAGTTTTTGGGGTTTTTTTTTTTTTAATCAATTTTCATCCCAAACAAGGCACAGTGCCACTTTGAAGTAGGGGGCTACTATCGAGGACATAATTTGCAGGGTCATTATGAAGGGAGATGAGTAGCAAGATGTTTGTTCTCATTACACTTGAACTTCTGCATATCAGTACAGTTGGGAAAGCAGAATCACAGAAGGGAGTTCCAAAGACCTGCGTCCGAAGGGTTGAGCTTCAAAATGATATCAATCTCATGAAATTCCTCTGTTGAAAGTTTTAGGCAGACATACAAACATACATACATGCATACATACATTTAAACAGACAGGAGAGATTTATATTAGAGATTATGAAATTTGTTTTTCAAAATTCTCTGATCTATTTTTGCATTTTTTTTTTTTTTTTTTTTAAGTGATCACCACTTATCAAGGCCCGGAAGCCACTCAGGGATAAGGGTTCTTTTATTCCAGCTCGTTTGACTTGTTGGTCTAGTGGTCTTCACTAATTAGTTATGTTGATATCCTGTTATAATACAGCTTCCTATTCCAGTGTCTTCTTTCCAAGAAATATAGGCTTGTGGAACTCTCTCCCTGCTGACTGTTTTCCTCCTATCTATAACCTTGGCCAACAGGCATTTACTATCTTTGTGATAATCATTTTGTCGTTGTTATCTCCTTACATTAAGTGGATTCATGCCTTGTCGTGGAAAAAAAAATGAAAGTCAAAATAAAAAGTAAAAGAAAATAATTATTTTGAAGAGAGGTAAAACATTCTTTGTCCATGAAGTCATTAGCTCGAAACAAAGAACAAAATAATTTACATTGTTTCTCAAAATTAATGTGATTAGTGATTAGGACAAAGATTAAAATGATGTCAGAAATAACATAAATTTACATATTTATTATATGAAATGATGAAACGATGGGTCTCGGGAAAAAGCAGAAAGGGGAGATGCCGTTAGTATGGTCACAATGAAAACATTGATGACATTTAAAATGAATGGATGAAAATACTTCAGTTAGTATATGTAAAACAGTTTAGAGAGCAGATGAAAGAAAGAGAGAAAGAGAGACAGACAGACAGACAGGGCCTTCGGGACAAGATCACAGTGTAGTATCTGTTCTTCAGATGCTCCAATTCAATTTCTTGTTCTCTGTTAGTGGAGGAGAAATCCTTCACGACTGAGACAATTTTTATTTTTGTTCCTTTTCTCCACGTTAAAAAACGACCCTGGTGTCTAACTCTGTCCCGTGGGGAGGCATTGTAAATAGGAACATAAAGTGTCTTCATCATTTTAACGTTATGCTTCAAAGTTCTGCAAAAGCCTTCTTACTAACATCATCCCTTATCAAGGGCAAGAGGCCACTCGAGGATAAGGGTTAAAGAGTGTACAGTAGTCAATTGGACAATATAGTAATCGTTGGTAATGGAAATTCGGCAAATTTGTTAACTTATGTGGAACGGCTAATCAAAAACTTGTTTACGTTAGGCTCGAAGACAACCATATTGTAGTCAGCTGGAAAGCAGGAAAATGGAAGACGTGCAGTTCTAAGAAAAGCAGGAAAATGGAAGGCGTGCAGTTCTAAGAAAGAAGCTTCGTTCATGGAATCTACGTTTAGGTTTAGGCACAGATAAAGAGTGGGGGAAATTATTGATAGTGCTCTCTGTTAGATGGGTGTTTCTTGTGAAAGTTTGGAGAGGGGAGATCATAGATTGGAGCTCACTCGAGCATTTGCCATAAAAATAGCGATAAAACAGAGACAAACTTGCAACATCTGTTCTGTGATAAACAGGTTGCAGGGAAGAGAAAAGGACATTCCCTACGAGGCTACGAAGTCTATTTTGAACTCTTATAAGGCAAGATAAGTCCTTTCTAGCAGATCCTGCCCAGATGTGGTAACAGTACTCCATCCTTGGGCGTACCTGGCTCTTATATAGATAGAGAATTGCATTAGCAGTGAGATATCTACTCGAGCGATAGAAGGATCCCCCCATTTTTCCAGCAGCCTTGGCAACGGATTTAGTGTATTTCAGATCAGGAGTAAAGGTCAGGCCCAGAAGCTTGTCAAAACATGAGGCCTCCCTAAGACGAGAGCTATTCATTTCAGTTGATGCTAGATGGGGATCGGAGCATTGATGATGTAAAGATAGAAGCTTGGTTTTAGATGCATTGAAAGTAACCAGCCACCTCTTCTATATCAGAAAAGAGAGAATCGAAGAGAACTTGATCATTTACGGTCTTAGATGTGCTACCATAGATAGTAGTATCATCAGTATAAATGTCTACGAATGATGTAAGGATGTGATTTGGAAGATTATTAATGTAGATCAGGAAAAGAGTTGGGCCCAGGATAGACCCCTGAGGGACTCCAGCATTAGTACTGTGAGCTTCTGATTTCTGCCCATCAACCACTACTCTTATGAACCTATTAGAGAGAAATGATTTAATAATTGTGAAGACATTTCCAGCTATACGGTAGCTGGAGATCTTGTGAAGTAAATCTTTATGCCATACCCTATCAAAGGCCTTAGATATGTCAAGAGCAATTGGCATAGAAAGAGAGCCTCCATCGAGAGATTTGCTAATCCTATGAGATATAACTGTAAGCACATCTGCTGTAGATCTAGCAGAACGGAAACCATATTGTGTGTCACTAAGAAAGTTATTTTTGCTGAGATGGTTGATTACTTCTCTATTTAACACAGATTCCAGCAACTTACTCATGATGCACGGGAGACTTATTGGCCTGTACTGAGAGGGAGATGAACGATCACCTGAATTCTTAAATAGAGGGCATACTGATGAGATTTTCACGGGTGATGGGAAGCAATTCTCCTTAAGACAACGTTTAAACAGTTTTGTAAGTGTGGGTGCTAGTTCTGGTTGAAGTTTTTTGAGTACTATAATTGGAATACCGTCAGAGCTAGTTGCTTTACTGGAATTAAGGTTTCTGATTAGCTTGACAACATCATGTACAGATATTTGTATATCACATAGCATGTTTTCTGATACAGGAGGAAATATTAGGGGTTGGCGGCCTTGGTCGCAAAGAGTAGAATTAGCTGCAAAGTTCTTGGCAAAGAGTTTGGCTTTGTCTGATGCTGATGAGATTACCTTAGGTCCATTGATGATAGTTGGGATGGAGCACACGCTTCTGTTTAGGATTCTGTTTACTATTTGCCAAAACTGGTGGGAACCAAGCCACTGTTCAGCTACTTTGGACTTAACGGACTGAGCATACAACTCTCTTGTGTTCTGTATTACTTTCTTACAATGGTTGCTGGCAGTCCTGAAAGTGGCTTTGGTTTCCATACATCTATTACATTGGAAGCAATGGAAAAGATGATTTCTATGCGCAATGGCAGCAGCATATTCTGGGGAGGACCACGGCTGGCTATTAGGTTTTGCTGGAATTTTTCGAGGGTATGAAACGGTCTATACCTACAATTAACCATTCCGTCAGGTCTGATACTCTGGAGGACACATCCTTTTTAAACATGGAATGCAAAGGTAGATCTGATATAAATGTACGGAAGCTATCTGAGTCAGCCATAGTGTATCAATATACTGTACGATAGAGCGGTACATCTGAGGGCATATTACATTTTATTTTTATCTTAACTGATACAACAGAGTGGTCGGAAGATCCAAGTGGAGACAGAACGGAAGCTGAACACAGTTCGGGGCAAGTTATGAGAAAAAGGTCTAGGGGACTTGCATACTAGCCATCAGTATCGGACACACGGGTGGGTGTGTGAACAATCTGAGAGGTCATAAGCAATGGAGAAATCGTGACAGAACCTCTCCTCATCATCAGTCTTGTTTGAGTGAGTTAATCATTCCACATTGTGAACATTGAAGTCTCCACAGACATGAATATTAGCTGAAGAATAAGCAGATAGGATGTAGGCAATTTTCTCAGATATGCTTTTGAAGATAGTAACTCCGCTGTTGTGGGGGCGATAGAGAGTAAATATAAACACAATAGTTTGAGCAAGTGCAATTCGAAAGCACATATAGGTTAAGTTAAGATCTTCTCTGGAGATGTCCCTACCGCATGGAAAGCCATCTTTAATGTAGGCACATATTCCATGTCCATGGCGATCTTGGGGGTCAGATTTAGAAGTTAAGTTAGAATATCCTTTAATTACGATCTCATTTAAGGAAATAGTCTGTTCAATGCCAGTTTCGCTTAGAAATAGTATGTCTGGTTTAGTTTCCTCTAATTGGGTTTCAACCTCTGGAAGGTTAGAACGTAGACCCCTGATGTTGGAGGAGACATGGTAGTGAGGGGGGGGTCTATGTTAGTAGTTGGAGATCCGGGTTTAATCATGTATTTTTTCTGGAAACTTTCCATGATGGAGCTTTGGGATTTGTGGACTAGGTGGACAGACTTGCTTGGAGCAGGGCAGAGAGGCAAAGTAAGAGAAATTGAAATGAAGAAATATATTTTGTTGTAGCATATGAAAAGGTAAAGCTGTAACAATTACTCACTAATATAGCATTGAAAGGCTCCACCAGAAGCTACTGTGCATGGTCCAGAATCCATTCACCAATTAGCAATACAGCAGCCCCAGTACTTTGCACCTGCTGATAGGACAGCCTCCTTAGTGGTTAATCCAATGTTTGGGTCCCTGACTATCAGGCAGATAATGTCAGCCCAGACAAAACGTTTACCTCCAGCACCCTTACTAGTGGCATGGCTGCAAAGATAGACATAGAAACAGAAAATTTCCGATATCTCTGGTGGCTGTTCATGCAAAATACTGCGAACCTAGAATACAGCGTTTTCTTCTCCCTTTGTCAGAAAAATTACTCATAAAATGAGGAATGAGTAACAAATAAAGAGAAGCGAGAATAACGTGAGCTGCTGATAATGCATCCACAATGCATTGTCTACTCTCCATTAAAAAAAAATTAAGTATTGTACTTAATAAAAAGTCCATTTGGCATGTTTAAGGGAAGGTATGGTGAAAGATTCCCATCTCACTAACTGAAAATGAATACAATTGCCTAATCTATTTATGCTATCAACTCGAAAAATATAATAAACATTTATGGACGAGAAAAATATATTATAAAAAAATAAAACAATAATATATATTCAAAATGAATTTGCCAGATAGAATCGGCACATTTTTGCACGAGAAAATCTATCACACAATTAATAAAACAATGAAATAAAGATAAAGATTAAAAACTGAAATAAATATAATATTAGCACTTGCACCTAGAAAAGAAAAGAGAAATTACAAATTCACAACTGCTAAATACGTCCTTCGTGACTGCAAATAAGAATTGATTTTGCTTGAAATAAACTTCATGGTTTCCTTTTTGAAAAGAAAACGGTCATCACGTGATATAACTCGCTACTTGGACAAGCATGTCCATTTATTATCCTCATCTTTATAGTTGTCGTTTCATGACGTTTCGACCAACTATTCCTCTGCCCTTCGTCAGTATTCCTATCCCGTCGCGGTTAACCACCTGACGAAGGCCAGAGGAATAGTTGGCCGAAACGTCATGAAACAACAACTAAGAAAAATGAGGATAATAAATAAATGGATAAATAAAACAGATTACTCACCTCAAAAAGAATTCCAATTAATTAAATAATGCAGGATGACCCAAAAAAAAAACGGGCCCCAACTCTAATTAGGGTCCCGTTTCTTAGTGTTTTGTCTGAATGAAATGAAACTTTGGTCATAACTAGTTTATTATATTCAAAACATCATATCAAACACTAGGGTCTTTGGCCTTTTTTTTTCTCCGTTCTACAGCATTTAAAGGCATTGTGTTTTATTCTTTCCAGCGTTTTTTTTTTTTTTGTTGGGGGGGGGTCACCCTGTATACATGGTCTTGTGTACGAGCAATGAAATTCTTATTATTATGTTATTTATCTTCAGAAATTGATTTTAACAGTAGTTTTGGTGGTGTCATGATTAGCATTCCATTATTATATTTAATTGGGGACAGGTAGGAAACACTTCTTTTTACTATGTGTTGTCTGTTGTTCCTATTTACAATGCCTCCCCACGGGACAGAGTTAGACACCAGGGTCGTTTTTTAATGTGGAGAAAAGGTACAAAAATAAAAATTGTCTCAGTCGTGAAGGATTTCTCCCCCACTGAAAGAGAACGAGAAATGGAAGTGCCGCATCTGAAGAACAGATACTACACTTTGATCTTTGTATTTATTTGCTTCCCCGCGTAGCAAATTAGGCACAAGGCCGTTTTTTAATGTGGAGATGGAGGGATGGGGGGAGGGAAGGGGGGCACCAGCTCCCGAGAGGTGGGAAATGGGAGCTGAATTAGAAACTGTTGGTATGAAGGGTTGCCCCTTCAGTGACCAAGTTCAGATATGTATGGTTGGCCCCACATATGGTCTCTGCTAGTCATAGCTGGTCATTGCTAGTCATAGCTTTGCAGCATCTGTCGGAACAGATACTACATTTTGATCTTCATATTTAATTTATTTTGTTTAAAGAAAAAATTACAATTAAAAAAAATTCCAATATAAAATTAAAACATTTAAAAAAGTAAATTCTCCAAGAGACAAAACAAATTTAGGCACAAGGCCCAATAAGATCTGGGGAGGGGAGTGTTGCAGGGTCTTTGTAACTAAAGTAAGAATGGCGTCTGTCGCGACTTTACTCTTGACTTGGCCAAAAAGTTGTTATCAACATCATTTCTCTTCATAAATTGAATTGAGCCATACTATCATTGCCTTTTAGTGAGGCAGAGCAGAGGGATGTAACGGAAATATACAAATATCATTAATATTACTGCATTATATTAGGTAAGTGAAAAGGGGATATAACAGAATTTTTTGTTCTACTTGGTGTTGCCTGGGATCATTAAATGCAAATTTTGATATAACATTTTATCTTTTTAGGCTATTTTCATTATTAACATAATTTCTCTTTATCTTATTGTGAAAGTGGGTGGAGGAAACGGAATTACCCAGAATCAAGGATGTCATTATGTTTTCGTATTATTTGGATTCATCAGACAAATGTTTTCATCTTGAGTGTGATTTTCACAACTTTTCGGTCGATGTAATCTCCAACTTTCTTCAGGTGTATCTTGTCAAACTCGGAATTTGTCAAACTCATAAATTTGGACGAAATTTTGAGCAGAACACTTTATTTATTTCACGGATGTAGCATGCTCTTTTTCCATTAACTATGACTGGATAGAGGTCCTAAGTAATTCGCAAATATTTTTCGGTCGCCCACACTGAGAATTGGACCTTCAACCTTCAGGAGAATATCACTTTTACAATTGATTTTTCCAAGTACTCTAACCATTGCGCCACGGGTCCTTGCAGACAAATAATACAAATAACCAATCCTCATCTCAAAAATTCAGAAGCGTCATCGTGTTTTGTTCTACTCAGCGTTGTCCAGGAGCAATAAATATGAGACTACATTAAAAAAGAGATGAATGACATTTTTTTTTTCAGCACATTAAAATAAGAGAGATGAATGGGTCGAAAGAGGAAAGGTCAGAAAAATAGCGGAGATTAAAGAGAGAAAGATAAATAGACGGATGTAGTTTGTTGGGGACATGCATAAGTTCCCCAAAACAAATAAATAAAAAAAAATACACTACCAAATAATATAAAATAAACTTTTGTTTATTTTTGTTAAAAGAAAAAAAAAAATTACTTTTTTGTGTGTGCAAAGGTAGCAGTGTATGAAAGAAGGAAGGGAGGAAGAAGGTGTAGACTTAAGAGAGTGAGAGAAAGAGTCCGACTACGTGTTGTGACGAAGTGAGAGAAAGAGAGAGTCAAGCAATGTTCTTTGGCATGCGAGAAAAGCTGTCATTTCAGCTACTGAATTCGCTTGGCGAGCGTTCAACTTGCGACTTGTCTTACTGCTAGTGTCTGATGTCCCTTTCTGACGAGAAAAGTTCTTCTTGCCTTTTATATTTCTTTAGCGGCTCCCAGAGGCTTGCAAGAAATAAGCTTGCTAAATTGAGCCCTGGTTGGTCCAAAATTCATATTTTTGACGAAGAAACGTGCTTTCAATTACGTCAGCCATTTCTCAAGCGTCCTGCTTTTTGACCCAAGTGGTTTGATGTGAGTGAATGCTGTAATTCCCACGCAAATGAATTTATAAATTTTAATGTGTGTGTGTGTGTGTGTGTGTGTGTGTGTGTGTGTGTGTGTCTTAGAAAAATAAAAAAAGAAACAGCACAAGTTTTATTATAAAGATGTTATATACATTATTCCACTTCTATTTTTTTACCTGTGAAGGAAGCAAATCTCTATATAAATAAAATGAACTCATTTTTTCCCGTCTGATTTTGACATTAATAGAATTAAAAATCAAGATATTTCATGCAAATATAATATGCACAAACGGCAGAACAATATCTGAGGTGTGTTATAGGCTTATTATTTCTCAAATTCCTCGATAATCTTAGATTTCTATACTTTTTCTGCTGAGAAGTCACGGCCAAAATCGGTTAAGATCAATGGAAGTGGTAAAATATTTTCTCTCTAATAAATTCCTCCTCCCCCTGCCACCACTTAACACCGTTTGGGGATCGTTCACAAGGAACAGTTGAGAGGAGAACACCGGTTTGGCTTCGTAGTTCTTTCATGTGAAGTTATTTAAAATCACTAAACTAAGCTGCAGTGCTCTGTGGCGTAGTGGTTAGCGTGCTGGACAATTCACATTATATTTTCACGTTCGCGCCGACCTACCGTAGTCGTTTTTTTTTTTTTTTTTTTTCCTAAACAACTGGAATGGACTTTTCTTGATGGCCGAATTGTTAACGTTGCAGATGTTTTTTTTTTTTTTTTTTCACACTTTATTTTCCTACTTTTACTCATGACTCCGGGTTTGATCCTTCCTACTTACCTACCATAACATTTTTTAAAACTCCCCCCCCCCCGTCCCGGAAACAAACACTCGGGCAACGCCGGGTACCCCTGCTAGTCAGAAATAAAATTACTATTTTTGATTTAAAGAAAAATCATTGCCTTGTTATCTCATTCATAAGGAATAACTCATGTTCTAACAGGAAACGGAAGTTGTAAATTGGATTGCGTCCCCTTAAGATTTGGCCCTGGTCGTGTTACACGGATATCCATTTGCTTTTTGAGTTACGTACAAAATGTAAATGTGTCAGTCATAATTGACAGGGTTTGACCCTAACTTCACCTGTTTCCATACACCTCATTGGTTGAGTTTAGATAATGTGACATAAATAAAAAGATTTCAAGTTCTTAGCTTTCTTTGGATAAAGGGAGTTAATTCTGTAAGTGATAATATTTTTACTCCTCTTCACATCTTTAGACATCAAAGAAAACCCGATTTTAAAAAAAGTGTATCAACGCAATAAGCCAATTTTTAAAAGTCCGTGTGTCATACAGGTAAGGTGACAGGCGCTCTTGTTTAGTCAATGTGTGGGAGAGATCTAAATACCGCCACTGTTTAGAAGCACGATAAAAATTAAATTCAAAACATGGTGGTTAAAAGATTGGGTACGTGCAATACTTCTATTTTTTAAATAAATATTTATTTATTTAAAATTTTTAATTTTCAGCTTATACAAAAACCTTCATCAGGAAGGATTAAACAATATTTTTGGTCTCCCAACAAAAGGAGGGTGGACCTGTAAATTCACCCTTGTTTGTTCGTCTGTCCACACTTTTCTCAATAACTATGCCTTCGAATTTTTTGAAATTTTGCACAAACATTAAACATGATATGAGTAAAAAAAATAACAGAACGGATTTCCTAGAAAACTCCAATTGTCCCCTTAGGGGTGCCTTTCGAGTTAAAATACCTAAAATTAACACTTTTGTGCTTATTAAAAAAAATTGATGCTTTGGATTTTTATAAAACTTTCTGAAAAGTTGTAATTAACTGATTTCTATATAATTTTATTCTTTGTTTATACTTTGCAATAACTCTTGAGTATGCCCCAAGGGCTCTTTTAGGGCTAATAAAAACATTCCATTTTAGGAACTATTTTACCATATTTGTCCAAAATTTTCTGTGTATGTCTATTTAGCAGTTTTGCATGGTGCTGAACTCAAATTTAAATATGATAAGGCCTTGGGGACTTTGGAGCTAAATGAGGGGGGAGAGACACTTAATGGACTTAGTCATTTCTTTTTTTGCATGGTGCAGAACTCAAATTTACATATGTCAAGGCCTTAAACTGCATCATTTGTTCATTTTCACCAGTATTTGACGCCCCCTGGGGATTTTGTGGGCTAAATGAGAGGGAGGTAAATGCTGAACTTAGTCATTTTTGTTTATGCCTAGTTCACTGTGCACTCATGGGGGACCATGCATGCTTCACTTGTTTTAGTGGTGCTAATGCACTTATTGATCCGCGCTATTTTTTAAATCGTATTTCCAAGTTTAATTAAAATTTTATGATATGTTTTTTTATTCAATTGTAAGGTTGAAGTATAGAATAGGCACAAAACACCCTGCCCTCCTCATGTTAAGAATGGCTTTTTAAATAATAACGTTATTATTTAGTCGGGTTCACTCTCTGCACTAGTACCGTTTTATATGTTTTTTTATTCAATTGTAAGGTTTAAGTACAGAATAGGTACAAAACACTCTCCCCATGTTAAGAATGGCTTTTTAAATAATAACGTCATTATTTACGTCCGGATCACTCTCTGCACTAGTACCGTTTAAATAAGTATTTATTTACAATTTCTAATTTCCGGCTTATACAAAAGCCTTCAATAGGAAGGATTAAACAATATTTTTTTTAATATTAAAATGATGATGATGATGATGATGATGATGATGATGATGATGATGACGACGATGACGATGACGATGCTGATTATGATGATGATGATGATGATGATGATGATGATGATGATGATGATGATGATGATGACGCCGCCGATGATGATGATGATGATGCTGCTGCTGCTGCTGCTGCTGCTGATGATGATGATGATGATGATGATGATGATGATGATGATGATGACGACGACGACGACGACGACGACGACGACGACGACGACGACGACGACGACGACGACGACGGATCAAAGTATCTTTACACTTGTAAAATCATACAATAAATATTTGCTATAAAATATGCATTCATTAGAAATTATACTTTTAACATCACAATAGATATAAGTATAATGGGGGGGGGGGATAACACCTGGGCAATTAATTAACTTACATTTCTTTGTCTTATTGTTTCATTGTATTATTTCTTTGTCTTATTGTTTCACCGTATTTAACTTATGCATATGGACTTCGATTCAGTTCATTTAATTTTTTCACAATAGGATATATGAACATCCCACACTATTCCTTTCTATTGTTATTGCTATTTGTGACATGCGATCGGTGTGCGAATAATGTCTGTTAACGAACACAATAAGTTACAATATGAAACAAACATTACCTTTCCTACACTAATAAGATTGTATAAATTATCGAAATAAAAAAAATAAAGGAAAAATTCTTAACATCTAAAATGAAGGGGGAAAAAAAACGAAAAAATAAAAACGCTTAAAAGCAACAGTGTTCTTTGATGAGGCTGTGTGTCAACACCGAAAAGTCTCAGAAAAAAAAATGATTTCATCATTTGATAATAAATTTTCCTTGGCATTTTCTGGTTTTCAAATAATTTTAATTTACCTAAGAAATGTCTTTTAAGATGTGACAACAAACCTCCTATTTAAAATTCACGCCAACCAGCATAATGTGCACAGCAGATCAGACTGACTACGATCATCATTATTGAGACGTTTTTTTTTTCTTCTTCACTCCAAGAACTTTAACATCTAAAATGAAGAAAAAGAAAATGGAGAAATAAAACACTAAAAGCAACAGTCTTCTTTCATACAGGAGTGTGTCAACATCGAAAGTATCAGAAATAAAATAATTTTAGTATTTAATAAAAAAAAAAAAATTCCTTGGTATTTTCTGCGTTGCCCGGGAAAAAAATATAACATACTTGTTTTAATTTAAAGAAAATTATTACTAGAGTATCAAAAGGAAAATGATACAGAAAAATTATTTAAAAAAATGTAACTTTTTTCTCCGTTTAAGAAAAAGAAGTTAATTCGAAAAGCAGACAGATGTTGTATGCCCCCCACCCAAATATAACGGGTGTTATAGTGCACTAGTGCTTATAAAACTTTTGTTCACTATTCTAATTGAGAAATGAAAACAAAAGCTTAGTAACTCTAATTTATCAAACTTACACACAATAAATTATATTTTGGGTAACTCTCCTCCACACACACACACACACACATATATATATATATATATACATATTAAATTAAAAAAAAATATATATATATATATATATTGTTTACAGAAAATTTTTAGATGGGAGAAGTCATTGGTACCGTCGGTTTCAAACCCGATAATTAGGACTGTTTCAGATACCCATATCAAGCTCTCCTCAGCCAATACTCATCTCATCAGATATAATGTTCGTTGGCGATATTTTTTAAATTGTTCTATGAAAAATAAAAACAATTATTTTATTTTGTAATAAATGTGTGCAATGCAGTTGTTATAAAGAAATAAATAAAAATTCGGATCGGCATTTTTTTTTTTTTACCTGTTACTCCCCACATCTTGACACTACTTAAAAAAATCTCTCACTGCCACATGTCCATCTAGCTTGGTGCGTTTCTCTTTCTTCAAACCTCATGCTGGCCACAGCTAGCCCATTCTCGTCTTCATGCTGGCACATGTATGATCTTCAACGTCGCATTTTGCTTCTCCTGGCCACGTGGTGCGTTTTTTCTCTTTTTTCCACCCTTTTCTTCTCCCGCATACTTCCTAATTTGCGTATGCGCATTTTTTGACTACTGCTGCTGCTAATCTCTTCTCAAGCCAACCATCCTTCACTGCTGATGATTTTTTCCCACACGCTCATATGAACTATGTTACAATATGTATGATACTTTTTAGGAATGGGTATCCGGTTTTCCATGTGGGAAATTCCATCTTGCCCAAAAATGAACATTTCGGATTGGTACGAACATTAAAATTGCCGCAGTGTTGAAGGATATCTGAACGAGAAGATAATAGATGAGGTATAGTTTCAGAAGAGATACAAGACTTTAACGTTAATTCCATTTTGAAAAGTAAAAAAAAAAAACAAAAAAAACAGGTGTTTTAGATATGAGAAACGTTAAGTTTATTTGGAAAAGAAAAATGCAAGCACTTTTTAAATAAGCTTTTGTAAAAAAAAAAAAAATAGTGTAAGAGGTTGTTTATAATTTTAACGAATAGATTCGAATGAGACGAAATGGGTCACTTTTCATTCTTTGATATCTGATAACGTAATCAAAATTGCGTACCTGAAGGTAGAAATATGTCCAGGGTAGCAAATGAGTTCTCGGCTTTCAGTCAAAGAAATAGAGTGATTGGTCATATTCCTTATAGTATTGAAATTAGTGTTGAAACCATTAATCAGAATAGGAAATCGGAAGAATCTGAACCTTTTGGGGTATTGGAATCAGTATGAGATCGGAAAAATTTGTGCATGTTTTTCGATGCCAAAAACGATTCTTTTGTCTTTTTTATTCGGTTTTATTTAAAACAAAATCTTACACTACCAGTAGTAATAATAAAATAATAAATATTTATTGATTTTAAACAATCAGTAAAACTAAAACCTATAGATCACCTCTCCTCCAAGTGTTTACTTTTACGTTTAAGAAAATATCTGCACATTTAACATGTGTTTTTACAGTAATCGGGGAAAATAACAACGCTATAGTTCAATAGATATCTAGTAAGAATCGGAATCGGTAATTGTATCGGAATCAGCATAAATATTAGAATCGTTCCATCACTACTTAAAATGTACCAATTTTTATTAGTGACTTTACGTATATTGAAAAAATAAATACCGTGGTGTATCGGGCAGTCTATACTAAGAGTTTACAAATCACTGTTGAGAAAAGAATCAATTTTTTTTTCATCAACACGTATATATATTAATAGGATAGAGTGTGTCACGCTTACATCCGAGTGACTGTCGTTTAATTGTTATGGATTTCCATTTTTTATAATAAATAATTTTACCAAGAATTCTTCATAAGTTTTGGTTTCGGTTTCGATTTTAGCTGATGGCACTCAAGTCATTTATTTTTGTTAAAAATAATTTTACCAAGAATTTTTCATAAGTTTTGGTTTCGGTTTTGATTATAGCTGAAGGGACTAAAGTTATATATATATATATATATATATATATATATATATATATATATATATATATATAAAAATTTTTGATTCATCCAGCCTTGACAGACGTGTTTTAAATATTATCTCTAATGTTTTTCTTTTAATGATTTGGAATTCATTCCATTTGCGCTTTTTTCCAAGGAACTCTGCCTTTTGGATGATTTTGGACCATTTGGAATTTACCCATTGGATTGAAATTTTAAATTCGACCGTTTTGGATTTTACCATTTTTGGATTTTTACCCTTCACCGGACTATCCATCCATGTGAAATCTTTTTATTATTTTTCTTTTGCCTCCTGATCCCCTTACCTCACCCTTTTTTTTAACCAAGTAAGATCTTTGACTTACTTGTAGTTTCATTAAATACTTTTATATACAAAATCCGATCCTGCATTTTGCTAATTACTGCCCTCTGATGAGAAGGAGAGTATTTCTTCGAAACTCCATGGATTAAGGACTATCCACTTATCTTGTGCTTCCTTTTTTTAAAATTAAATATGTTTTTAACTCTTTTTCAAGATGTCTTTTAACATATTTTATTAATCATTTGTTCATGTGTATATATATATATATATATATATATATATATATATCATAAGTTTTGGTTTCGGTTTTGATTCAAGCTGATTCACCCAAGTCATATGGATATATTTTTTTGTTTTTGAAATCACAACTTTATAATATATGAGAATCGATAGAACATTAACTCTATAATAATATATACGAAATCTGCATGAATTAAAATATCATATTTAGGCGTACTTTACAACTGGGCTGCGCCAGGTGTCCATAATAGCTTAGATAAATACTTTTGCAAAAGAGCTACAATAATATCAGGGCGTCTCTATTTATGCTGAACATCTGCAGAATGCCAGCAATATATTACATATGAATGAGTCCCCCGTGGAATTTCCACAGGTCCTGCTAGTATTAAATGAATTTAATTTACTCTTGCATACATTTGTTTAGAATAAAATGTTATATTAAATATCAGTATCGCTTCTATAATGGAAGTATCCTCAGCCTCAGGAAATGTAACCTTGATTGTTAACATGTCTTTTTAAGACGATCGTGTCATCCACGTCAGTCGCTCATTCATGTCTCCCTCGCTTCTCAGGCCAAGTGTGTAATAGTCATCAAAGAAGCAAGCGCCCACGTGTTTGTGCTTTGTGTGGCTGTACATAAAAACGACAACAATAACGAATTTACCTTCAGGTGGGATCTGAAAGAGAGACACACTGAAGATTGACTGAGCTTTTATACCAAACCCGAGTCACATGTTTACAGGTCATGTGATGGGGGGGGGGGATAAAAACGGTGTGAGAAGTGAAAGAGGGGGAGAAGAAAGGAAATGGAGTCAACAGGCATTTTGTTTAACCACTTCCAGTAAGCAACTGTTGCAAGAACGAATTTATTTATTTTTTTTTTTTGAAAAGGAAAAATCGGCAACTGAAGTTATTTCAACAAAGTCTGCCTTTTTTGTCCCTGCTGTAACGTCACTTTGTGCAGCCGGCTTGGTCATTTGCATGTGTTAGCTGTCATGCAGCTGCTGCTGCTGCTGCTGCTGCTGCTACGAGGTGCCTTAAATAAGTTTCCAGACTTTTTTTGTACGGCCATTTAAAATTGTTGTTTGCATGAATGAAAAAGTGGTGCAGCAGTAGCAGAAGGAGCAGTAGCAGCATATACTCGTGACTTAAATTATGAATATGTTTGCTTTATAACATCATTGCTGATTGGTTGTAGCAGTTAATTTCCTTTCTGGCTTGTCCAATCAAAAACCATCAGTAGGGTGATTTGACCACGTGATTGAATTTATAAAAAGTTAAATGCATGGCAATTCTCTCTCTTTCTTCCTAGCTCTTAGACTGAAGGACATTTCAACGTGACACAGACTAATCCCCAGTTACTCTCTCCGGATGCAACACAACCCACCCGGGCTTTTTGGCTGACTATAAAAATATTTCTTTGCATAACGGCTTGAATTAAAGTTTAAAATGCAAAAGTCAAATATCATAGTTCAATTGTGCTCTAAACAGAAACATTAAATTCAAATGCGCCTCTCTCTTATCAAAAAACCTACTGTTGATTTTATATGCTTGTACGGTGATAAGACTTCTTGAGTGCAATTGTGATGTTAGGCTGTATAAGGTGCTAACTTTGGTCAAAATCGGACTACCTTCTTTAATCGGATTTTTTAATTATTGATTTTCGATACTTATCAGAGGCATTCCCATACAAAACATTTCTAAGAACTCTTCCAGACATATATATGTGTGAAATTGTTTTAACAATCAGCTCGGTCGTTTTGGAGTCCATAGGGAACAAACTCACACGCAAACACATACACACAAACTGCCTTTTATATATAAGTAAAAGATATATATATATATATATATATATATATAATTGATATGTAAAGTTTGCTTGAAGCATTGTGTGGGATAGGTATGTAGTAGAGATTTAGAAGGCTATCACAATGCGGGGAATGAGATATAGCCAGTGTCGATGAGAGAAGATGAAAACAAGTGGTGATTTACAAATCAATAAGTACATACATATATGTTTATATATATATATACATATATTTATTTAATTGTATTAAGTACAAATGTCTTACTTGTTATGTCTGTGACACATCTATTATATTTCAGGAAAAAATTCCCCTTTTCAAATGGTGGAAGTGACAGATCGATTCAAAGAATGCCGGATGATGGAGCGAAAAAATGAATTAAATGGCCATTTAATTCAACGGAACCTGCTTCCTCAACTGTTTTACGCCTACTAATCCAAACACTCGCATCAATTCTTTCAATGTGATTAATTCAACAAAGTTCCATTTTCTGCGTACATCTCCCCAGTACTCTCTAAATTTAATATTCTTCTTAGGTCATTACATTAAAATCTGACTTTAAGACTTATCTAACACATCCATCATACACATATTATTATCCTATCATTTATTTACTCTCAAACCTCGCTGGCCACATTTCGCATACATGCCTGATATTTCACTTAAATTCGTACATTACTCTTGTTTTAATTAAAAAATCCATTTAATTGGTCAGTTATGTATGATGAAGAAGATACTCAGCATTACCCGGGAATATACTAAAACAAATATAGGTTTCATTATATTATTAAGGCGGAGGGGGGGGGGCGAGACAGGAGAGGATAAAAATAACTTTGTGTTGCTCGGGAATACATTAAAACAAATATAGGCTCCATTATTTTTTTAAGGGAGAGGGTGAAGCAGAAACTCAATGTTACCCGGAGAAATACCCCATTATACTTCCAGTGTGATGGGATGTGTCTCCTAGCGGCTTTGGCTGCAGGGAGACAGGGTAGTACCAGTCAAGGATTCGTCACTTGACACTCAGCCCAACAGGTGAGGGGCCGGGAACCGGCCCAGCACCTGTTGGACTGAGGTACACCGCCTGGGTAATACCTAGGAGGTCCACCCTCCCAGGCCTTGCCACCGGGCTTTCCGGTGGGGCAAGTTTATTGCTTGCTGCCTGAGGCGCCCCGACCGGGGAATGCCGACGGGGTTACTCAGGCAATTTTTAAAATTGCAGGAGTGCCCCTCCTTTAGGGGAGCCTGCGGGGTTCCCACTTTCCGGCCTTGTGCCACATTTTGCTGAGGTGGGCAGCAAATAAATATCTACCCGGAGAAATAACTTTAAAACTGAAAGCTCTGGTAAATGACTTGCATCATTATTATTTTCAATATATTAAAAAAGAGAGAGGAATGAACTGAGCAGAGTAGAAAGAGGGTTCGGGAGAAGGAAGTAACGGGAGTGAGGCATAGGGAGAGGTCGAACTTCTCTTTCTTTGCTCCTCCTCCGGTCTATTAAAACTTTGATCCTGCTACCGTAGAAGTACAAGGTGCCTTCAATAAGTTTCCAGACATTCTCTGTATAGGCTTTCAGAATTGTCGCAGATTTTTAAAAATTCAGTATGTTATTGCTATACATCTTGTGAGATGACTGACCAATTTTTATGATTTCATATTTAAATGAATAGCTGCATCAGGAATTGGAATACACCCTACTAAAGCTTGATTGTCACAGCTGGTGAATTTCAAAAATGCAATCTGGGCGTGGGGATACTTTAAAAGAACGATATGCAATAAAATTCTGTTTTAAACTTGGAAAAAAAAAATGCCACAGTAACGTATGGAATGCTTCAGACTGCTTTTGGGCAATCTTCTATGAATCAAACATCAGTTTTTGAGTGGCATAAGAGATTCAATAAAGGGAGGGAGTTTGTGAGGAATGATGAAAGTTGTGGGAGGAGTAAGGAAGTCAGAACAGTAGAGATGATTGGCCAAATAAATGAACAAGGACCGCCGTGTATCTTTAGAGACAATAAGTGCACAGTTTGATGTCAGTGTGGCAACCGTATACACAATTATTCGCAAGAAACTGAAGATGCAGAAGATTTGCACAAAGTTTGTTTGGAGGGTGTTCAGAGAAGATCTGACTATTTGACTAAAGTGTACATCAAGACAGTTCATCACCCTCCATATACTCCAGACCTTTCTCCCTGTGACTTTTGGTTATTCTCTAAGGAAAACCTTAGTGGCTGTCGTTATGAGACAATTGAGATGAAAAAGGCTGTAACGAGGATCATTGACACGCTCACACAAGAAGACTTTTATGGGCCTTCCATAAGTTGTTGGAAGGGTATAACAAGTGCATTGCAGCCGGAGGAGATGACTTCGAAGGGAACGAGAGTTTCCTATGTGTACTATCAATAAAAACGGCCATACGAAAAAAAAAGTCTGGAAACTTATTGAACGCACCTTGTATCAAAGTTTTAATAGAAACATATTGCACTTTTTAACCTCTCCTATTTATTTATTTATTTATTTTCGTTTTTTTTAAGGCCTCAAGCAACGCCGGAAGAAAATTACATTAGATTATTTTTATTTCATGTTTCTCTTTTTGATCCTTGTGGTTTCTGCTTTCAGGAACAAATATACACCAGCAAAGACATTAGCCTTCTTTTAAAGGAAGTGCAAACGGCACAAGAGACCATTAGTAAAATACATGATATGAGACAAGGCATGATGGGAAATGCCTTGGTCAATATCATGGATGAGGTACAGTGAAACATTGTTATTTATTTATTTGTTTATTGCTGTTGTTTGTTTGTTTGTTTGTTTGTTTGTTTGTTTGTTTGTTTTTCTTTCTTTTTTTTGACCGGTTTAAAATCTTCTTTAAACATGGTAGGAAATATTTTAAACTAGTGTACCCCCTCCATCAGAAACGATAGAGAAAAAATGATGCAACGCTAACATGAATTTATCTATTATATGATAAAACTCAAATCGCCTTGCTTGTGCGTTGAAACTGTTCATCCGGTTTACAGTTTCCGGTTTGAAAAATACTGCACATGCCTAAATAAATAAAAACAAAGCCACGAAAGCTTTTTTTTTTTTTAATCGACAATTTTTTACGTTTAAAATATGCAAATAAAAACAAAACTGTAAATCCTTTTTGCTTTTTTTTTTAAATTTTACATCAGTGTTCTACAAATTTTATTTGTATTTTTCATTGCAAGTTGGAATCGTTTTCAGACAAAAACAAAACAAATATGTTTACAATTTAAAGTCTTTTATATATTCTGTAATTGAAAGTTTAAAGACGTTAAAATTACTCAGATCAGCTTGCCTAGGCGTTGAAAACGTGTTAATAAAAAGAAACTCCTCAAATACCAACACATAATAACATCTAACGTTTTTATAACTGGAACATAACAAAAAATTGTACAATGAGTAACTATTACCAAAGGCAACAATAGTTAACTGGTTGGTTAAGAAAAAACAAAGAAATTAAAACCATTTAACTGGTAAATCCTGTTTTTCACTGTAACTGTAACCAAACGCAATAAGTGTTACTTTTCTTACGTATTTGCTTTAGTTTTTTTTTGCGATTTAAACTATTTTTAAGTTTTTTTGTTTCATTATATCCTGTAATTGTCAGTTTAAAGACGTTAAGATTACTTGCAAATGTTTATTATTATTTGAAGATTATGCAAACAATAGACTTTTTAGTCTGGTAAAAACGAGCAAAAATTATAGCTGTTGACTTATGATAAGTGCTCTACACCATACTCGCTTTCGGGAAGAGTCACACTTCTTTGTTTACAAAGCCATTTGGCAGAAGTGACGTCAGACAAATTTTAAGGTACGGATGATCAACACTGTATATAATATAGCTTTTAAAAAAAAAATACATACAAATATAAAAATAGAAGTTTCGGTAAATTTTTACTAGGTTTTCACCTTAGCATTTTCCTTTAAAATGACTTCTTGAATAGGTTTTCGGGTATGCTGAAAACGAATATCGCATTTAAATTTTCCACAAATAAATAGTTTTCCAGATATTAAACAATGTAATTCCTTATGTTAAAAGTGGTGGCTATTGTTGTACATGCAAGCGCACATATTTATTACATAATTAATATACTCACTATTCTGTAGCTAGCTATAACATATACTGACCCAACGGGTCATGTGTAGTCTAGTATTCATATAAGTTCATAGAATTACGTCAGCAATTTAATTTTTAATAAATAATTTACTTTTTATTATTACTGATGATCTAAAGAGAAAATATGCACCATTGATTTTTATTTCAAGCGGTGGGGGATGTCTGACTTGCTAATTGGTTTCCCATTTTCTCCTCATCGCTTGAAATATTTTCATCCAGGCGCTAGAAAAATGCACGTTTTTTTTACTTCTTAACTTTTTTGTGTGATGGGACATGTTTATATTTATGTATATACAAATAAATATAAAAATGGAGGATTTTTATCTTTCTTTGTTCACTTTAGATTTGACCTCTAGGCATGTTCTTTCTGTTTTTGAATATAATTTTCTAGATCAAATATATCATAGACAGTTAAATCCTCACTAGAAAAAATTCTGGCAGCCAAAAGTTTATATCCCGCTCTACTTTTTCTTTTTTAATTCAATTTTCACCCCAAACAAGGCACAGTGCCACTTTGAAGTAGGGGGCTACTATCAGGGACATAAGTTGCAGGGATATTATGAAGGGAGATGAGCAGCAAGATGTCTATTCACATTACACTTGAACTTCTGCATGTCAGTACAGTTGGGAAAGCAGAATTCTGGAAGAGAGTTCCAAAGTCTAGCAGTTCTGTGGAAGAAAATATTGGAGTAGAAGGCTTTCTTATATCTAGGGATCTCTACTGTGTAGGGGTGGGATTTAGCTGCTTGTCGGGTCTGTCGGGGGTATTTATGCTGAGGAGGGACAAGGGCTTATAGTTTATCAGAGCATTCACCATTAAAATACTTGTAGAACAGGCAGAGGGATTCAACATTTCATCGATGGGACAGAGGCTGAAGCTTAGATGACAGTTCAAGACCTATCAGGTTGGCAACTCTCTTTTGAACCCTGTCCAGCAGTGAGAGACTAGTAGCAGATGCATCAGGCCAAATGTGACAACAATAGTCCATACATGGGCGAATGGTGGCCTTATAGAGTTACAGGATACTTTTAGGCGTAAGTAGCTTTCTAGCACGGTAGAGAGAGCCCACCTTCTTCATAACAACCTTGGCAATGCTCTCAATATATTTGTTCCAACTCATGTTCCCTGTGAACGTTAGGCCAAGGAGTTTAAAAGAAGTACTTTCAGTTAATGTGTTTTTGCCCATTGCTATTGGTGGTAGAGAAATTTTCTTGTAATTATTCAGAGATTTGGAAATTTATCTAAGGAAATGTCAGAAGCACTAAAGAAAGACCTCCAATCTGTAGTGGAATGGGAACAAAAATGGATGGTCACATTCAATTTAGCCAAGACTAAGCTTGAGAATCTTAGAAGTGTTTTACTTTTATAGATTGCCTGCGAAGTGGAAAAGTTGCCGCCGTCCAAACTTATACCGCATCCACCAGGACATGACAACCCTCTAAAGATTGATCAACTCAAATGTCAGCCTCAGTCTTCATATGAATGGATTAAACAACACGGACTCAAAGGTGAGAGGCATTTCTTTCTCGTTTCTTATATTCACCAATATTATGCTGCGTAACAGCTTCAGATGGTGAAACTCCCGTTATCTACAAAACTACTATCACAGCACATGTCTCCTGTATCATCTGACAACTAAGTTCAGTTTCTACCCTGTTGTTGTTGTTGTTGTTGTCGTTGTTGTTGTTGTTGTTGTTGCTGCTGCTGCTGCTGCTGCAGCAGCAGAAGGAGGATGAGCAGGAAAGTGAGGAAGGGCAAGTGGAAAAAGCAACATTCATTCATTCATTCATTCATTCCTTTTGTATGAATCAGACGGTTATTGTTGGCATTCGTTTCCCCCGAGATCTTTCTAGTTAGAATTTCTTTCTAGAAAGACAGTACAGTACTTATGGGAGGGACCATGTGAAGGTTGCCCACATCCCTAAGTGAAAAGTGTTTCTGTGAAAAGAACTGGATTCAAACTTGGCACACCCGGGTTGTCAGTTCATGTCGTGAACCGCTTAGCCACCGCCAGCTCCCTTCTGTTAATGTTTAGATATGTCCAATGAAACTACTACTGAGAGGAGAAGAGATGAAGGTCGGTGGTTAGTTTATTAGTAACTTAAATCCAGTCATGAACATCCAGTTGGCATCTTTCTGTCTAACCAACTACAACAACAACTTCCTGCTTGGTTCTGCAGATGCTGCACTTAAGATAGTTGTACCAGTCAATGGAGGGGAAACCCTCTATACTGGGACAATTATTATTTTTGGTAACCAGAGTGCCCCCTTTTTGCCTACTTTTAGGGGAGCTGGTTTTTACCCCACATTAAAAACGGCCTTGTGCCTAATTTGCTTTGGTGGGGAAGCAAATAAATACATCAAAGTGTAGTATCTGTTCTTCAGATGCTACACTTCAATTTCTTGTTCTCTATCAGTGGAGGAGAAGTCCTTCACGACTGAGACAATTTTTATTTTTGTTCCTTTTCTCCACGTTAAAAAACGACCCTGGTGTCTAACTCTGTCCCGTGGGGAGGCATTGTAAATAGGAACAACAATACCTGTCAAGGGAGATTACTCTAAAAGTTTACCTCAGTAGAATGCAACTCATATTTTTCAATACAAAGGAGATAACTTAACACAAGTTACCTGGCATCATCATCATCATCACCATCATCATCATTATCATCATCATCATCATCATCATCATCATCATCATCATCTCCATCTCAAGCAGGTTGCCTGGACCAAACTGACTCTTTCCCTTCACAAGACTTTATCTTCCATGGCCTTAGGAAGATCTTCAAGTTGTAAGCCAGTGTTTTATGTCAATAATTTTGTATACAGTTCCATGTTTAGGATACTACAATACCACATCACTGACGGCCTCATTTTTCTTCTGTAGTAATGTCCGGTATAGATCCTGCTTGTTAAGTTCATTTTTCCCCCGATGAATATGAGTGAAGTAGGAAGTTTCATCATCATTCATTTTATTATCTTATTTCCCTTGGTCAGCCTGTAATCTCAGTCTCTCTGTGATCTTTGCACTTTCATAATGTTGAAGATAGACAAGTAAGGACTGGGTGAAGAGGTCTAGCCACCATCTCCATACAAAATCCAGATCCTAACACAGATCTCGCTAGTATACAAATAAAGGGAAACAACTCATTTAATGCGATTATTTCCTTTGCCAGATTTTACTATAGAAGTAAAGGGCTTAAATCAAATCAAAAATACATTTAAAAAAACACTAAGAAAAGGGAGATAACTTTTATTTTTATATTAATGAAAAATTTTAAAAAAAAAATTTTTTTTTGCATTTTCACCCCAAACAAGGCAGAGTGTCACTTTGATAGAGGTGGTTACTATCTAAGACATACTTTGCAGGGGTACTATGTAGGGAGTTGAGCAGCAAGATGTTTGTGTAGATTACACTTGAACATATGCATATCACTACAGTCAGTCCTAGGGAAGAAACTAGAAGGCTTTCTTACTTCTAGGGACTTTTACTGTGTAGGGGTGGGATTTTGCTGCTTGTCAAGTTTGTCGGAAGTATTTACATCGAGGAGGTACAAGGGCTTGCAGCTCATCGGAGCACCTACCATTAAAATACTTGTAAAATAGGCAAAGGGATGCAACATTTTGTCGATGGGACAGTGGTTCAAGTCTAGCTGATAGTGTGGGACCTATTTGGTTGGTGATTCTCTTTTGAAGCCTGTCTAAGAGGGAGAGACTAGTAGCAGATGCACCAGCCAAAATGTGGCAACAATACTCCATACATAGGAGAATGATGGCCTTGTAGATATACAGTATACTACCAGGCATAAGTAACTTTCTAGCACGGTAGAGAGAGAGAGACCACCTTCTTTGCAGCAGCCTTGGCAATGCCTTCAATGTATCTGTCCTAACTCATGTTCCCCGTAAACGTTAAGCCAAAGAGTTTAAACGAAGTACTTTCAGGTAATGTACTATTAGCTATGGCTATTAGTGGTTGAGCAGGTTTCTTATAGTTATTAAAGGAAAGAAGCTTAGTCTTGGCAGCATTGATTTTTTTTTTTTTTTAAATATTACAAAAGATTCACAGAAAATTATTTTTATTGTATTTATTAAAATTATTCATCTCAGTGAAGAGTTTTTATTTCAATGATATTACAAAAAGATTTTTTTTTGTAATTTATTTTTTTGTAAAAACTTTAGAAGAAGAAACAGAATTTAAATATGTCAGGACTGGCAATATTTCATGGAATTTACAGCATGCCAATTTTACTACAATTGTAAATTATAGCATTATCAACTTTAATAAGGATTTTTTTATAGAAAGATCTTGTTGCAATATATTTTATACAAGGGAGATATGATTACCAAAAGTTGGAAAGTTTTACTTATAGACACTGGCCATAGGAACTGACCAATCAAATCGAGCCATGTTCTGCTAGCAACCAATCAGAAACCAGAATTGCTCCATAAAAATATTGAATCTTTCAGCATTCACACACACGATTTTCCGTGTCCAACACGAGGAAGAATTTGCTCTTCATCTGCAGACTTTTACAATCTGACACTTGTGCAGATCAACCACCCAACAGAAATCCCTACTCTTAGCCTTCGCCTTGGCTTTTACAATTCAAAGCTTCTCTGATTGATGACAGACATTTTATTTGGAACAAGAATTTTTTTTTTTTTTCTGTAAACCAAAAATTGCTTTCAATTCCAAAGATTCATCTTTGGAAAATGTTTTATTTTTATGCAAAATTCTAATAATTTGCACCTTGTGCAAATATTGGACATTATGTGGCTACAAGATAGTAAAAATGTTTTGTTTTTATTGGGAGGAGGTGGAGATCAAACATGTATAAATATATATGTGTATTATTTTTTTATATTGTAACTTTTTTTTATATTGTGCCATTTTTTTTATATTGTGACATTTTTTTTATATTGTGACAGTTTTAGATCTAAGATGTTTTTTATACGATGCTCATTACAAACATGAACTTTAAGAAAAATATACCTTTATATCAATTAACTTTCAAGAAGTTTTTAATATGAATTATCTTTCGTGTTATATTGTAAACAGCTAAGCAACTGGACCTCTATCAAGTGCTTGCACCAAATGCTTATTCATTTCGTGAAGACTATGTCCCTGTCATAGGAAAAGCAGTGCAGTCCCAAGTATATGAGGTAAGTTATACATTTAGGCTGAAAATCTCCACGATATTATATTAAAGGAAATTTGTGTGTGTGTGTGTAAGTGTAAGAATGAGTGAGTTCCCTATGAACTCGGAAACGGCTGGGCCGATTCTTATGAAATTTCACACAAAGGTACTAGATAGGTTTTGTATTGGAATAGCTCTGGAAAGTATCGATAATCAATAGTCTCTGCTATTATATAAAAGGAAATTTGTGTGTGTGGGTGGGTGAGAGATCGTTTCCTATGGATTCTAAAACGGCTGAGCTAATTTTTATGAAATTTCACACAAATGTACTTTATGTACTTGGCAGTGTTCTTAGATAGGTTTTGTCTCTGAATGTCTTCGATATAAGTATTGATAATCGAAAAAAATCCGATGAAAGAAGGAACAGGCGATTTTGACCAAAGTTAACACCTTACACAGCCTAACATGACAAGTGCATTTGAGAAGTTTTATTACCACACAAGCCAAAAGGCTTAACATATAAAATCAACAGTAGGTTCTTTGATATGACAGAGGCGTGTTCAAAATAAATGTTTCTGTCCAGAGAACAATTGAATCATGATACTTGACTTTTGCATTTTAAACTTCAATTAAAACCATTATATAAAAATAATTTTATAAATTCAACACTAGGTTCTCTACAGTGCAATGTAGACTAAAATATGTTGTGGACTAAGTCACTGTGGAAAGGCAAGTGAAGCTTCATTCTAGAGCACCACGATGGGTCCCCAACTAGAGCAGGCAATCAATTGATTTGATTGAAAAATGGTTGATTTCACCAATTTCAATGACAATATAGGAGTGTGAAATATTCGATGATCATCATTTAATTCCAGGCAACGCTGGGTCTCTCTGCTGGTCCTATGAAATGATATAAATTCAGGCGGTGGGAGGCTTTACGTTTTCTTGAAGGTTCATTTATAAAAAATATATATAATCACTTTATGAACATCTACATGATTTCTACTAAATTTCAATTCTGTACAGCATAGAATGATAAAATTATCGCCCACGGAAAGACAACATGATTCCATTTCCGTTTGATGAAACCGGTTTTGTTTTTGTTGCAGACCATCTACTAGTTAGCCAATTGTGTACAAATCTCAAGAGCGATAAGAGCCTTCTATCATGTTTGAAAGTGACACAATGTTCAACGAGCGAGATTGGACCTGCGCTGCTGTACAACTCATGTTCTCTACCGATCCAAGTTATGACAACAGGACCATTGCCAGCACCCTCAAAATGCATCTCTAGATTGCCACGAATAATAGGGACGTGCCCAGGGTGATACAAACAAAGTTTCCTGCCACAGTCTTTGGTGTGGTTTCAAGTGAGGACCACATCATGCCACCTCACATCTTTGAAGTCGGCTTGAAAGTCATTTATGTGACACCATTGACCGAGTATCACGTGACTTAACTTTTCCCAAACAGAAAACGAGGTTTGAATTTCAGACCCCTCTGTGCTATTTGCACCCAAAAGTCAAGATAAAAAAATCAAATGATTTTTAATAATATATTTGAAGCTTAGACGTGGTTTTAAAGACAAATGACTTTTTTTTTTCTTTTTTTCCCCCCCAATGTTTCAGTTTTCTTCCGTTTGGGATATGTGTTAGAGGTCCCCATTTTTGCAATAAGCTATCTGTAGTAGTAGGTGTGTAAATAGCAAATGATACCTCCAGATTTTACAGAAACAAAAAGACACTAGTTACTAGATCCAAATTTGGCTAGCAAAATTCCAAATAAAATATCCGGAGCTAGCGGGAAAACTGCTAAATTAGCAACATCGATGGTGATGCACAAGAATTCCTTTACTTAATTTTAATTCAGATTTCATGTATTTTAATTTGAACTTATTACAATAACAAAAATGAAAACTATTCATCCTATCCACCTAGGTAGATGGGTGATGTACCACAGAAGGTGTGCCTTCTATGAAGCATCTGTAGATACTAGGGAACTTTCTTTTTAAGGGACATGGGTTCGAAATGTGTTGAAATTAGTTTATTGCAAATATCTAAAAATAAAAAAAAAACCATTGGTTTTAAGACATCATAATGTATAACTGACCCCCTATAATGTGGCAATTCCGGACATTTTGAGTGGTCACATAACCTATGCCCAGCGGTTTCAGAGATACAATGCTGTTGGGTGGTCATACTTTGCTAAAAAAAAAAAATGGCGTGGCCATTTCGCCAATTTCACCGTCAGTGGCAGATGTGTTACCAAGCAAACATTGATCAGTGACCTTCAATTAGTTGATTTCTGGACATAAAAGTGCATACATAACCAGCATGAACTACTAGAGTATCGCTTGTTACCAAAATTGATAAAAATTTAGAAACTTTATGACTATTGCGTTATTCGACCACCACCGAGATTCACACCAATAATAATCTATTTAATAAATATGATGCATTTTTCATGACGGGGTGATTGTAAAGAAACTTAAGGTTTTAGGAGCGCAGTTTAATTGCCGCTGAAAATTTAAGGGAGATAACTTTTGTAACCCATCTTGACAAAAATAATAAGAATTTGAGGGAATTTATTAATCAAAAAGCAAAGTAAAATTTAGAACATATTTAAATTTTGTTTCTTGTTTTGAGGTTTACAAAAAAAAATTCAACGTTTTTTTTTTTAATAGCATTGAAACAAAATCTCTAGACTTAAATGAATATTTTTAATAAATACAATAAAAATAAATTTCCGTAAATCTCTTTTTATATCGAAAAAAAAAAAATCCCCATTGATATGAAAAATAAAAGTTTTCTACTTTTTGTCATTTCTTTTAAATGTATTTTTTTTATTTGAGTTAAGTGCCATTAGTTCTATAGGAAAACCTGACAAACGCATTACATGAGTTGTTCCCCTTTATTTGCATACTTGCCTGGCTCATGTTCTGGCCTTGCATGAGAAAAACGAACAAACTAAAAAATTACAATCTCTTAAATTAAATTGACTGAAAATTCTTACTTTCTTGCTTTTTTGGGCTTGAAGCAATATGTAATATCTATTCTGATACAACATATCATCTTTTCTGTCCCACGTCAATATAAAAGAAATCCTTCTAGTCTGGGTCAATTTAAATTTTTGTTTCAATCAAGATTGCTCCTTTTGCAGGAGATGGCTTTTTTTCTGCATTAACTATTAACACTGTGTTGAACTTTTCCCTTATGTTGATACAAGTAAATATGGATACTTTTAACACAGAATGTCTTTATCCACGAATGTGAAATATTTTATAAAAACTAATTTGGATGAAAGTGGAGATAATCACTGACTTATTTGCATGTGTGTAATCCAAGTCTGTAGAAAGATCCCATTTGCAAGCAGTCGAGAAAGGAAGATTATTTCTAATCATTAAAGTCTTTTTCACTTAAGGAATGTGAAACCCACATAACGAAATCTTTCATGGCCAGTTACAAAATAAATTTATGTAAAATATAATTTACTGTCTTAAATTGTGTTCTTTTATGACAACACTATTTCCTGTCTTGGTTTATTGAGCTCTTTTTATTTGATTGGAATTACTATATGAATATTAATATTTATGTTCTCTTTAAGTTTACAGAAGTTTTTGGCTTTTTACTTGATTATATATATATATATATATATATATATATATATATATATATATATATATATACTGTGTCAATTACTTTATTTCAGATTAGTGAAATATCAATATTTCTCTAACTATACGTCACAACAAAATGGAAATTATATCATGAAACGACTCCTTTAAGGTTAGTTATTTCAAAGAATTTTATTCAAGTTCATGCGATATTCACGAAGTTATGATATTTTATTCTTTATCGAAGAATTTCTACTACCCATCGTTTTATTGCAGGTATCTTAGTTATGGGATGATTTCAATATTTTTCCTGATTCCGGTACAATTACCGATTCCGTGCTAAATTTCCAATTCTGATTATTTATAAATCTCTAATTATTTAACTGTAAGATGTTTATTTCCCCCGATTTTCGTAAAAACACGTTAAATATGCAGATATTTTCCTAAACGTCAAAATACACTTGTGGAGTATGATCTATTGATTTTAGCTTTATTGGTAATTTAAAATCAATAAATATTTATTATTTTATCATTATTAGCAGCAATAGAAGATTTTGGTTTAAACAAAATCAAATAAAAAAAAAAGGCAATTAAAGGAATCGATTTGGCATCGGAAAATAGGCATCAATTTTTCCGATTCCGATTCCGATACCTATAAATCTTTCGGTTTTTCTGATTCTCGATTCTGATAAATCGTCCAAACACTACTTAAAATGTTGTTTTAGGACAAAAATACAATGTCTTATCTTGCTAACTTTACTTTTTTTTATATTTTTCTGTCAAAGAATAATAAACAAAAACATATTCTAGGTATGCGCCTCATATAAATGAATTATTTATCGACATATCCACCATTCTTTAAAATAACTTAAAACAACCTTTTGTCCCCCGAGGAAGTAAATTCTTTGATCTTAAAAGGAGTTATGGCTCGAGCAACATCAACTATGTTCCTCCACAAGGCATGCTTTGAAGTAAATTGCTTTCCTCCATCATAAACTCCTTTTTTTAAATAGTGACCAGAGATATTCAATAAGGTTAAGGTCTAGAGTACACGGTGGTCAGGTCATGGGAGTTTCCACAACAAATTCCATAGATTCAAGGAAGGATACAGTCGCCCCAAGTAGGATGAGATGGTACATTGTCATATATAAAAATCATCTGAAAGCGACATGACAATGGTAGGTCATCAAGCCATGTCGACATGATTATCCAAAAGGGCCGTGTACGCATTGCTGGTAAGCTTTACACCCTCTGGCGCCTGGAATGGTCCAACAAACCTATCCTCAATGATTACCGGCCAAAACACAATTCCTTCACCTCCTTGTTGACGATGAATTCTGTAAGGAGTCGGAGTTCTGTTCGGGTTTCAAACTTTGGTCCACGTATCTGGACCATCAAGAGTAGAATGGGCCTCATCCCTAAATAGGACCTGTTGAAAATCCATTTTCATGTAATTCTGTGTCCAAGCCATTCGTTTTTCCCCATTTTGTTTGCTCAATGGAGGCATTGGAAGAGGTTTGATGTTCCTTGCAATCTCATTCAACACATTGTATCGGGCATGGAGCGATTCCATGCAAAAACGAAAGCACTGGTGCTGTTTGAGTTTTGGTTGATTTCCCTGCAAATTTTCCGAATATCACGATCTAAAAGGTTTCTCCTGATGCCCTTATTTTTCTGGATTTGGTGTTCGGGTTGTTCAAGAATGCAGTCAAGATCTCATTTCAACTCCATTGTTAAATTTTTGATGAACAATCCTTCTGCGAGTCCAGCAACGATCCTTTGCTTTTCGATAACCATTATTTGCCTGATTTTTTGGCATTGTAAGAATCTGACTTTTGGCATTGTAAGAATCTGCAATAAAGCGATGGACAGTGAAATTTCTTTGATAATAAATAAAATACCACAACTTCATGAATATAGCATGAATTTGAATAAAATTTTGGGAAATAATAAAATTAAAGTAACCCTTTGATGGTACACTTTTCATTTTTTGTGACGTATATTTAGGGAAATTTTGATATCTTACTAATCTGCAGTAAAGCGATTGACACAGTTTATATATATCCACCTATATATATATATATATATATATATATATATATATATATATATAGGGTGACCCAAAAAAAATAAAAGCTAAATGGAGGCCATCTAGAACATATGCTGTATAACGGATAAAAAAGGCCAAAGACCCTAGTGTCTTGATGCGATGTTTTGAATACAATAAACTAGTTATGACCAAAGTTTCATTTCATTCAGACAAAACACTAAGACACGGGGCCTAATTAGAGTTGGGGCCCGTTTTTTTGGGTCACCCTGTGTATATATATATATATATATATATATATATATATATATATATATATATATATATATATATATATTGGCATCAGAACTACTTTGTTATAAAATTGTTATGAAATGTAGAATGTTGTATGCTCTATAAATATTTTTTCTTTAGAAAGCCATGGTCCAGTTTCAATGGTATGATGGTTCCACTAAAAATGTCCATGTTGACATGGCCAAACTGTTTAACTACCAAAAACAACTTGGATCGGCAGTCAATTTGTACGAGCAAAGAATTGAGTGGCTTTCCACAGGAAGTCGTAGAATCTTTGGAACCATTTCAGGAAAAAAGTATGTTGCAACTATTATTTTTTAAAATTCATTCAACATTCTTATATTTTTGTATTTTATTTTTATTGTTTCATAATCTTTCTTACAGTGTTAGATATCTATATCTTTCTTATTGTGTGTAAATATTGGTTACTTGCATAGAAGTAACCTTCCATATTTCTTGTTGAATTGAAATTTTGCATTTATATATATATATATATATATATATATATATATATATATATATATATACAGGGTGTCCACAAAGTCTGGCTGCATGATCTACATGGTGCCCACAAAGTCTGGCTGCATAATCTACAGGGTGCCCACAAAGTCTGGCTGCATAATCTAAAGGGTGCCCACAAAGTCTGACTACATAATCTACACGGTGTCCACAAAGTCTGGCTGCATAATGTAGCCAGACTTTGTGGACACCCTATATATATATATATATATATATATATATATATATATATATATATATATATATATATATATATATAATATTAAATAAAAAATCTTGTTATTGAACATTTATTCACATTTTCAAAAACAAACTTATAAACCTGTAAGGAAGGTATACAAAATTTTAATTAGTCGACAAGGAATACAAATAAACAAGAAAAACCATATTCCATGGAGTTTCGAAGAATGCAATTCTTCTCGTCAGAGAGAAAAAATTTGAAAAATAGACAATAAATTTTGCAGGTTAATACATTAAAGGAAACAAATAATATAAAATGTATCATATTTTCATAAAAAAATAATTTAACAGTTTGAGACAGTTTATAGGGATTCAATTATATTAAGAAAGCAAAGAAACGAGAAAAAGGGAGAAAATGATATAATAAAAATCCAATGAGAAAGATGGTAAAATCCAGAACGGGAAAAATCCGAAATGTGTTCATTGAAAATCCATTGGTAATCCAGAAAAAAAAAAACAATTATAAATGTCCAGGGTAAAATGCGGCTTCCAGAAAAAAAAAATCAGATCATAGAGAAGTGAAGATTCGTTTTTTTATATACATATATATATAAGGAACTTTGTGCATGTGTGTGTGGTTGTGTTCGTTCTGGTGGACTCCAAAATGGTTGCCCCAATTGTTTTGAAATTTCATACAAATGTATTTGATGTGCCCATTTCGACCAAAATAAAGATCACAATGCATTTGAGAAGTTTTACCACTGAACAAGCAGAACGGCCTAGCCTATAAAATCAACTGTAGATTCTTTTATAAGACAGGGGTGTGTTCAGAATGAATGTTTCTGTTTATAACACAATTTAACCGTGAGATTTTACTTTTGTATTTTAAACTTTAAATCCAGTCATTATTTAAAGATACAAGAGGGAACAATAAAATTGTCGCTCTAAAAAAGATGACATGATTCCATTTCCGTTTGATAAAAACGGATTTTCTTTTATGTTGTAAACCATTTACTGTACAAATCTCAAAAGTGATGGGAGCCTTCTACTATGTTTGAAAGTGACACAATGTTCAACGAGCGAGATCAAAGATGCACCACTGTACTCTCTACCGATCCAAGTTATGACAACAGGACCATTGCCAGCACCCTCAAAATGTAAATCCGGGTGGTTCAATGCTTGAGGGCACAACTCTCGGCTATGGTTATCAGCTTTAGTATGGTTTCAAGTGAGGGCCACATCATGCCACCTCACATCTTCGAAGTTGACTTGAAAGTCAACACCAAAGTATACCTGGATGGGCAAAAGAGTGTGGTGATCCCCTGGTGCAATCAAGTGGCCGTTGGCAGACCCTGGGTGTGGACTCGATGCCAGCCTACAAGTCCAAAGAGACCCAGGCTTGACTTCAGAAGGAGTGCTACAACTTTGTACCCTTCTTCCACTGATCCCTCCCCCGAACTTAACCTGTTGGACTACTTTGTTGCGTCATACATCAGGAATATCACCAATATGACCTCCCACAATAACAAAGCTAACCTGATCACTGCCATCTGCCGAGTATTTGTCAAGCTCCAGCCAGCACTTGTGGAAAAGGTATGCCCCCAATTCCAGACCCATATCAAGGCGGTGATTGAGGCTGAAGACAGCTACATTGAATAGATGTCAGCTCTACTACATAATCAAGTTACCTGAATTGATTTTTTCAATAAAAGTATTAAAATAAATCTGTAGTGTTGTTTTCTTTAGGGCGACAAATTTATCGTTTCATTCTGTAATTTTATAAAATCAACAGAAGGTCCTATATAGTGCAATGTAGACTATTATAACGGGCCCATACAGTACCATCCACACCAGGTGTCTCTAACCTCATCAAACTGCACTCGATATGATAGGTGCTCTTTCGATCGTATGTTGTCCCGCTACAAGTTGGCCTGTTGATCATCTTCACGCGTTGTGTTTCAATGGTGGGGCACTTTGCCTCTCGACCGAATCGTATCCTATCCTGTGTAGTCTCCGGGTTCATTAATCACTCCGTCGGTCCTTGCAGCTTGCTGCAAAATGAATAGTCCTCACTACAAACAAACAGAACCCCAATTTATAACAATAACAATTATTTATTAAGTTCATTACTTCACAACGGCTATTGTCTAAATTGAGGTGACTGACTATAGCAGTGAAATGATGTAAGACCAGACCAGTAAAGTCACAGATTTCCCATTAACACAGGCTAGTTAACGTCATAACATCAGGCCCTGAGGGTCCCTCAAGTTGGGAACGCTTGACCAGCCCAGGCGTTCAGTTTGATGGCTATGACTCTAATAGTTTTAGAATTCCTTTTTCTGAATCCAACCCTTTTTCCTCACCTCTCCCTCAGAGAGAAGTTAAAAACATCCTTTCTCTCTTCCTCTCAGAGCCTCCCCTTGTCTCATCCACTCAGCACCTCCCTCTCTCTCTTTCCTGGGAGGGGGGGTGCTCACACTGATATCTATTAGTAGTTTCTTTGCCCAGCACTGTGTGTGGCCCTTATCACCAAATGCTCCCTCTAATACAAACATCTCCTCCGACATCTCGGAGATAATTCCAATTCTGTTCCCATTTTTTGAGATAATATACCATCTGGTTTGCCTGTAACAAGCCCGTAATGACAGCTCGGCAACTGGTCCTATTTTGCTAGCTAATCTTTACATTTCTCTGCACTCCTCCGCTCCATGCATTCATGACACGATAGTGTCACACTACAAGGTATTGTAGATTAAGTCACTGCAGGGAGCATGTGAAGCTTCCTCTCAGTAAACCTCGGGGGAGGGGGGATCCCCGACTAGTGTAGTCAAAAATGGGAGATTTCACAGATTTTGATGACAATAAAAGCATTGAAGTGTGAAACATTTCTTGATCCTCATTCAATCCTGGACAACATCGGACCTTCTTGCTAGTATATATATATATATATATATTTGTGGAAACTTCTTATGACTTGGTTTTTAAATAAGGATACGAAAATTAGGTGATATATTAATATTTGAATGGGCTTTTTTTTTCATGGAGGATGCCTCCAGGTTAAATGTCTTTTCATATGCTTCTTTTCCGTTAAGGGAATTTTCTTTAAACAATGTTCTATTGTCAAAAGTGTTTTTATTCAAGAAGTCTGAAGAAATGCTGGTTGTGAAAACTTTCAAACGCCATAATGCTTGAAATTGTCGAACTGGTATGGAAACAATTGTAACTTAAAATGAAATACACTTCCTGTTGTTATCAACACCTTTTTTGAAGTCTTGGTTTTGTTTATACAGTATATTAATGCTCAATTATGAAATATGATAATTTTGTAGCTTACTTTTTAAGTCATCTCTCTTTGGCTTAAAACTTATTGGTATATGAAAATTTACTGGATTACACAAACCCAGTAAAACTCATTATATTACATACAAGTCTATATATATATATCGAATTTTAATCATGTCAAATCACATTTCAGTTTCTTTTGATGGATTGATTGTTGCTGTTTCTTCTGATGAGTTAAGGGCATAATAGATTCACTGATTGACATAATAATTAAGTGATTGATTTTGCACTACGAAACAGATACTGTCAAGAATTGTATAACTGAATTAAAGGAATAAATTATAAGATGGTCAACATCATGAATTTTGGAATATAACTTTTTGTCATTTATTTTCTATATTGCTCTGTAATTACATTGAGCTTCTTAAATAAGGATTGATATATAAGAAAATATATTTCTACAGAAATATATATATATATACAAACATATATATATAATATAAAGCTGGATGTGTGTGTGTTTGTGTGTGTGTGTGTGCGCGGTCACGAATAGGCTCCTATCTGGTTGACTATTTTAAAAAACTGATTACATATAATGATAGAAGATGTATCTAGACACAGGAATGGGTATGTTTGATCTGGCAGAACGGTGGTTCATTAAAATTGTGAGGTCTGCATTCGCGCCTGGTCCACAAAGTATGGAGATAAAAAAGTTAAAAATTAAAAAAGAATGTTTACAAGTGTTTTTGATATAGATGTACATAAGAATACTTTGATAAGTATATTTTATCTTAAATAGGGATGGTATAAAACTGTGGGGTCTGCGTTCGCGCCTGGCATCCACAGAATGGAAATAGGCACAAACTTTAATAAAGACTTTTCATATCTATCTGCGTAAGTATACTTTGATAATTATGTTTCAGTTTGAAGAAATATGGTATAATAAAATTATGGAGTGTTCGTTCGCACTTGACCTCCATAGAATGGAAATATGTCACAAAGTTTAACAAGGTTTTTTTATATAGATCCACAGAACATTGTGATAAGTGTTTCAGTGTGAACATGTATGGTATAATAAATTATGGGGTTTATCTATTTTATTTTTACTCTCATCATATTTTGCTTTGGTTTTGATACCCCCAAATTCGAAGCTATCTCTTTACAACCCTTCCTTTTCATAACCTATCATACTTTCATAAATCAGAGTCCATTTTCTGTAGGCTGTTTTTGAACCCAGTCAACGACGGGTACTTTTGCTAGTATATATATATATATATATATATATATATATATATATATATATATATATATATACTTGTTTATTGTTATATAAACATGCTCACATCCCGCTGCTACAAATAGCCACTTGTTTCAATCAAACAACAGATATCATCAGGCAGCGACTTGACTATTCAAAAGTTCAATGAATAATCTATAGGTTATTCATTGAACTTTTGAATAGTCAAGTCGCTGCCTGATGATATCTGTTGTTTGATTGAAACAAGTGGCTATTTGTAGCAGCGGGATGTGAGCATGTTTATATAACAATAAACAAGTATTATCAGCTCTTTTTATTGAGCACTATCTAACAACCTCGTTGAATTCATTAGTCCATTACTTTTGAATATAAAAAACCCCGAGTATATATATATATATATATATATATATATATATATATATATATATATATATATATATATATATATATATATATATATTGAATTTTCAAAAGTCTACAACAATTTTAAATACCTATACAAAAAAAGTTTGGAAACTTATTGAAGACACCTTATATGTTGACATGTTGCTTACATGTTTTCATCTTTTACATGTTTTCTGTTTCTTTTAATCATCGCTATTTCGTCTAGTGGTTGCTATAAAAATAAGCTTCTTTTTATGAAGAGAGAATTTGCTGAAAGTTTTCTTCAAGGTTTTGTTTAGAGATTATTTACTCAGGAGAGAGAGAGAGAGAGAGAGAGAGAGAGAGAGACCAACGTTCTCCCAGCTAATTATTTATCTCTTAACTCAACTTTCTACATTAACTTAAATGAGTGACGCACATGGAAAGAGGCATCGAAGTAACATTCATTGAGATTATCACGTTTTCTACATTATCTGCAGTGTCTTATTCGCACAGCTTCCACGGAGATACTGACTTGAGAACATTTTTTTTTCTCCCAGCTTGAAAAACGTGATGTCATTTGTCATATCGGTCTGTTTTGTCTACAGCGTTTGACCTGCTGCCCCCTGCCTCAACTTTAAATCACTCATTTCTGGAAACGATTCTGTTTTGCAGACCTGGATTATTATTATGCATTCAGTGTGACCCTTGCCAAAATTCACACTAGCTAACTCAATCCCTTAGGGTCCCTTATAGCGATGCAGAGTAGATTTGGATGTTCAATCTGTAATCGAGTATTGTGTGACAGAAATAATAAGAGGAAACGCATAACAACAAAAATGGTAAATTTTACTTGATTTCAAAGAAATTCACGCATGGCATCAAGTTGTAATGCCAACTGATGTTGGGGCAATAGCCACTTGTTTCAATCAAACAACAGATATCATCAGGCAGCGACTTGACTATTCAAAAGTTCAATGAATAATCATAGGTTATTCATTGAACTTTTGAATAGTCAAGTCGCTGCCTGATGATATCTGTTGTTTGATTGAAACAAGTGGAAATTTGTAGCAGCGGGATGTGAGCATGTTTATATAACAATAAACAAGTATTATCAGCTCTTTTTATTGAGCACCTAACAACCTCGTTGAATTCATTACTTTTGAATATAAAAAAACCCGAGTATATATATGTGTGTGTGTGTGTGTGTGTGTGTGTGTGTGTGTGTGTGTGTGTGTGTGTGTGTGTGTGTGTGTGTGTAGTAAGATGATTGATAATTTATAATTAAAATTAAAAATTAAAAATCGGTTTCCTAAGGGAGAACAAACAAAATCAATAAATTGTACGATCGTTTCGGAAACGATGTTTTTATTGAAATAGACAATTTTTTTTAAACAAAGTCGCCTTTTTAATTTTAATTATGAATTATCAATCATCTTAATCAATATTAAAATAGCTCTAGTATGTATATGCCTATCGAGCTTATTATATATCTACACTACAACGAGCACTGTTTATAACTTGACACACCTGGTAACAAAACCGGAAGTAAATCTTTCAAAAGCTTCTGCACATATGACAGTGTAACGTTATTGTGTATCTGCACCGTGAGGACATCAGCTTTTATTGTCTTGACATACTATTACCATCATCATCTTTCAACTGTAGACGAGATAATGGAGTTCATACGCTTATGCCAGATATCCTGGTTCTGCATGACTGCTTGCCATTCAACATTAGCATCCCTTGCAATGACATCTGGGTATGTGAGCATCTTACTTCTGGAGCGGGTAGTAGGGTTCCACAGAAGTAGGCAAGAAACAACTTTATTTACTGCTCTAAACTAATGGCCTGCAAACTGAACATATCTTGCTTTGACAAGAGATGATGCAAATGAAAGTTCACCATAGATTTTTTGTTTGGTCGAATGGGTCTTCCATGAGAAATATTATACATTAGAACCCTGGGATACGGCATTAAAAATTAGTAAAAAAATACAGTACAGTATATAATACACATGTATATAATCAAATAACATTATAAATAACACTATAAAGCAGGGCAAAGACCGTAACCAGGGGCTGGAAAAAAACATTATATTTCACATCGTAACCTGAAAAAATCGTATTCTAGGGCCACCATATCCTGGTGTTCTACTGTACTCTCATGAGAAGGTGGGTATACGTACCATTCAGGTGCGTTTCCAATTTTTTGGAATGTGTCTACGTTTCCAAACTATAGAGGAGGATGAGCCGTTACTGTGTTATTTATAATGTTATTTGATTATATACATGTGTATTTTTATTTAAATTTTTCTGAGAAGAAACGATAGTCACATTTTTTATCATGAAGGGATTAATCTCGTCATTAAGTTTGTTTACCGGGTTGGGCATCATTAAATCTCTCCAGAGAATTAATTAGCTGTGCTGAGTGACAATCATCACTGTTGTTCTAGAAAGAAAACTACCAACTGCTGAATTCTCTCTCTCTCTCTCTCTCTCTCTCTCTCTCTCTCTCTCTCTCTCTTGCAGTCAATAGTGTAGAGAGAGAGAAAGAGAAGTTATACATCCGAGAAGAAAAAGAAAAAGACAAGAATACACATACTGAAAAACGAAAGAGATAAAGACCAAAAGTTGATTTGATCTTTGTCTTTTCAAACATACTCAACGGTGAACAATATTATCAACAACCTGTCAACTCAGAATTGGCATACAATTTGATTTGCAATAAACTTGTTAATGGCTGCTGTAGATGCATTTAATCCAACAACACAATTGTTTTGATTTACTTGTCTCTTCACGAGGCCAAAGTTCGGCAAAAGGTTTTTAATATGAGGAAATACAACTCCAACAAAGGGGGCACTAATCCTCGTACCAAAAATGTAGACAATTAACAAATCATAACAAACATGGAAGGAAGGCGGAGATGATTAATAGTCTCCTTCACTTGTAGTCTTTATCCAAAATCATGATGCAGTGCTTATTTAATCAGGGTGGCACAAATATATTCTGACTGCATCTCTTTTAGTCATTTTTGCTTCAGAGTCATGCAAAAAAGGCACTTCTGCATTCTTTGTGCCACATCAAAAGATAAAACAATTATTGCATTCAATTATTATGGAAAAAAAACTCACCCTCTTTTTGGTCCTCTGACAAAAAAGGGATTGGACCTAATAAATTCACTCCCGTTCATCCGTTTGTCTGTTCATTTGTTCACACTTTTCTAAATAACCATGCCTTGGATTTTTTTTTTCAAATTTTGCACAAATATTAGTCATGGTGAAAGTAAAATTTTGCCAGAACGGATTTTTTGGGATAATTCTGGTTGTACCTCTAGGAGGTATTATAGGGGTAAAATTGCCCCCCAAAGCGTCCGTATGTTCGCACTTTTCTCAATAACCACGCTTTGGATTTTTTTTTTAAAGTTTTGCACAAACATTAGTCATGGTGAAAATAAATTTTGCCAGAACGGATTTTCCGGGATAACTTTGGTTATCTCCCTAGGGGGCATTATAGGGGTAAAATTGCCCCCAAATCGTTCCTCTATTGATTTCTAAATAACCATGGCAAGTGCTCGTCCGAGCTCCAATCTCTGGTCCTCCCCCTCGCCAATCCTTCATGATAAACACCCGTCTAGCTAAAACCACTGTCAGTAATTTCCCCCACTCTTTATCTGTGCCTAAATCAAAACGTAGATTCCATGAACATAGCTTTTTTCTGAGAAGTGCACGCCTGTGGAATTCTCTTCCGTTTGTCTGTTTCCCACCTGACTACAACTTGGACGTCTTCAAGTCCAACATAAAAAAATTCCTGATAAATCGCCCCCTGAAGTAAGACGCTTTATCAAATCTCCAATACCAACTATTACTATTATATTATCCCATCGATTATTGTACACAAAATGACCCTTATCCCCGAGTGGCTTACGGGCCTTATAAGTGGTGATCCCCATGTAAAAAAGAAAAAAACACGATTAAGATTTTTTTTTTAATTTTCACAAACATTAGTCATGATAGAAGTAAAAAAAATTTTCCAGGATGAATTCATTCACTAGTGAAGGTGGGACCCGGCATTTTTTTTTTTTTTTTTTTTACAAAATTGCATTTCACTTGAAAGATAAAGTGTAGTTTGCATTTACATGTTTCCTTTTAATGTGCTGATTATCGTTGAAGGAAAAAGCATTAGCAATGTTTTATTTATTGCGTTTTCTTTTCTAGATTTTTCTTTTAGAAGGAAACAAAATCAAAGAAAAAGAATAGACAGAAAGGAAAATGGCGCATTTCTTCTTATCAAAACTGGATCTCTAATCTGCTTGAATAAAGAAAGAAAAGCTGTATAACGAGCGTGAAAGTGGGTGGAGAATAGTCTACCACTAATATCATACATTTTGTTTGGTTTGGTTGTTTTGTTTTACGGCATATCAACCCTTTTCGGATTATTTTATGCACAAGCCGGTCATTTTGATAAAAACTTTTACGCTTCAAACTCTTTATATCTTCAGATATTTATTCATGGTGTTTGGTTTGCTTGTTTTGCAGAGGAAATTGCTCTTTTTGTTTTGGGCTTTGCAGAACATGATTGAGTTTTGCAAATGGAAAGGATAAAAATAATAATATCAATGTTTGGTGCATTTTAAGTCGGGAAGCCAATATTTTCAGATGGCCTGATCTCTTAGCTTCATGTCTGACATTTTATTAATTGTTTTAATGATTCATGGTTGATCATTGTGGTACCAGGACTGATTTGTTTTGGTTAGCCGCATAATGCAGACTACAGACTCATGTACCAAGTTGGAAATTTAATGTAGGTCATCTGTAAAGAAGGGGCATTACTAGCAGCATCTTTATCATCAAAATCAAAGGCTGTAATAAAACCAGGCGCATGCATACTGTGTGATGATCTATAAGGTGTCTTCAATAAGTTTCCAGACTTTTTTTATATGCACACTTTTATTGATAGCACACATATGAAACTCTGTTCCCCTTTGAAGTAATCTTCTCTGGCTGCAATGCACTTGTTGTACTGTTCCAACTTCTCAAAAGCCACATAGAAGTACTCTTGTGTAAGCGTGTCAATGACTCTCATCACAGCCTCTTTCAATTTCCTCAATTGTCTTATAATGACCGTTTCTAATGTTTTCCTTGAGCTTAGGGAATAATCAAAAGTCGCAGGAAGCAAGGTCTGGACTATACGGAGAATGAGGAACTGTGTTGATGCTCATCTTGGTCACATATTCTGTGACAATGGTGAAGTTGTGGACTGAACTCTTGGGACAAACTTCATCCATATTTTCAGTTTCTCATGAATAATTGTGTGTACAGTTCCCACACTGACATCAAACTGTGCACTTATTGTGTCTATAGACACATGATGGTCATTATCCATGGAATTCTTTATTTGGCCAATCAATTCTAGTGTTCTGACTTCCTTACTCCTTCCACACCTCTTAGCATCCCTCATAGACTCCCTACCTTCCTTGGATCTCTTATACTACTCGATTCATGCAAGATGGTCCAAAAGTAGTCTGAAGCATTCCATACGTTACTGTGACATTTTTTCCAAGTTTAAAACAGAATTTTATTGCATATCGTTCTTCTAAAGTGTCCTCACGTCCAGATCGCATTTTTGAAACTCATCAGCTGTGACAATCAGACCTTAGTAGGGTGTATTCCAATTCCTGCTGTAGCTGTTCATTTTAACCTGAA